>NW_027185698.1:5033943-5122774 GCF_028583685.1 Petaurus breviceps papuanus
TCTCTCTGTCTCTCTGTCTCTGTCTCTGTCTCTGTCTCTGTCTCTGTCTCTCTCTCTGTCTCTTTCTCTCTCTCTGTCTCTGTCTCTCTCTCTGTCTCTCTCTGTCTCTCTGTCTCTCTCTCTCTCTCTCTCTCTCTCTCTCTCTCTCTCTCTCTCTCTCTCTCTCTCTCTCTCTCTCTCTCTCTCTCTCACTCTCTCTCTCTCTCTCTCTCTCTCTCTCTCTCTCTCTCTCTCTCTCTTTCTCTCTGTCTCTCTCTCTCTTTTGGTGCCTGTTTGGTCTTCATTTGTTTAACCTCCTTGCCAGGTTTGTCTCCTCCAGGGTTCAAGCCATCAACCTCTGGATGACCACTAAGGCTATGCAAATGTCCAACTGAGTCCAAGTTCTCCAGCCCACTGGACATGGCATCATCCATGTTCTGGAGTCTGATCTCTTGAATGTGAAGTCTGACCCCCTTGAACAGGACCCAGAGAGGCAGGGACAGCCACACAACCCTTGCCAGCAGGAAGCACTTTCAGAAGCTGAGACCTTTGCCCTTTACCCCAAAGGAATTTGGTGCCCATTTGTTTGAGAGGGGAATGATGAGGTACAGGCTCTGGGAGCCCCCTTGAGCTCTCCTTGAATCTTTGAGGTCTAGGTTCTTGGACCCCCCCCCTTAAACTCTGATTAAATAATTCCATTTGATGAGGCATTTGCATGAGTCCATAAGCCTTACGTTGTGGCTGGGCCCAGACCTCTGTTACTAGCCTAGCCCTCCATTGTCCATCTGCTTCCCACCCTTGAGCCTATCAAAATATCAACCCACCCTTGAACTGGCCTAGTCTACCACTGTCTGTAGTCTCCAGGTAGCCTCCAGCAACTTCCCACCCTTAATCATTCATTGACCTCATCTGACTTCTCCTGAAGACCCTCCCTAAACTCCTCTTCTAGATGACCCCTAGATTTCTCCTACACCTTTCTATATATATAAGATCCCATCTTCCCACCATGCGGTGTGAGAGTTCCATAGAATGACCTAGCACAGACTTACTCTGTGTCCAATACAAGCGAACTTTTAATAAATTTTACTTTTCTTTGGCTGAGAAGACTTGAGTCAAATTCATTTGGCAGGACCCGGCATGTTGGTATTTTGGGGTCTCCACAGCACCCTTAACCTCTTCACATGTACAAGTGAAGCCATTCCATCTGATTTTCTTCAGCTTTTTTTCCCTTTTATCATTCCCACTCTCTCACTTGTCTTCAATCTCTCCCAGTCTACAGAATTCTCTTCTGCCTATAGATATATGCCCATGTCTCCCTCATCCTAAAAGAAACAAATGAAAACATCCCTTAGTTCTCTCCTTTGTGGTTAAACTGTTTTAGAACACTGTCTACAATTGATTCCTCCACTTCCTTTATTTTCATTCTCTTTTTAAATCTCTATTATCAGGCTTCTGACTTCATCATTAAACTGAAACTGTCTACTTTTATTTTATTTGTACAAAACATTATTCATTTAATTTAATTGAAATTCTCTATTTTACACCTCACCTGTACCTGAGGGTGAATTGGAGAGACACAGACAAAACACTGAAAGGAAGACAAAGGAAGAACCTCTTTCCCACAAGAAAGATTTCAAGCAATTGCCATGTAGCCCTGTGGGAAATGAAGTCTGGGCATGGAAAGCAAAGCAGCCTGAAGAAATTCAGAGAGTAGGAGTTTGAACCAGCCTTTATCTGATCCCTGTGTTTTCAGGATTCTGGCTTTCTCCAGGAGAGGAATACCAAAGAGGAGAAAATGGTTCCTGTGTTCTGATAGCCAGATCCCAGGAATCACTAACATTAAAGGATGTAGCAGTGAACTCTACACAGGGGTGGGGGCGGGGGTAGGGGGGCAACTGAATTCTGCTCAGAGATACCTGTACAGGGCTGTGATCTGGAGAACCAGAGAAACCTGATCTTACTGGGGCTTCCCATTTCTAAACCTGACATGATCTTCCAATTGGAGTGAGGCGAGGTGGCTTGGATCTTCAATTTGAAGAGAACTGAAGTGAGAAAGGTTCTAATAAATACCTCTCTAGGTTGGGAGAATGTACCTGAGGCACAGGGTTCAGCTCCAAGGAAGAACATTTCTGAAGATCACCAGAAATGTTAATGAAAGATTTAGGAGAGTTTGTACCTGAGGCCAAATCAGAGAGACATAGACAAAACACTGAAAGGAAGACAAAGGGAGAATCCCTTTCCTATGAGAGACATTTCAAGTAACTGTTGATCAGACTTCCCCCAAGAATTACTAAGGAAAGAGGTCCTGCTCACACTGCTCTATATTTTTTTGTTTATTCCTAAATTGTTCATCTATACATAAATCTGATAGATAAGATGATCCATGTTCTTAAAATTTTCTTGTATCTCTCTTTACATCTAGGTCATTTTCCTTCATCCTGGTAAATGATGTAGGATATTGGTCAATGCCTTATTTTTGCCAGACTGCTTTTTAACTTTACCAATAATTTTTACCAAATAATGAGTTCTCATTCCCAAAACTTGTCTTTACATTTCTCAAACACAATGTTACTATAGTTATTTGCTTCTGTAAATTATATGTCTACTCCATTCCACTTATCTAAATTTCTATATCTTAGCTAATACCCAATAGTTTGATAATTTCCACTTTATAATATAGTTTAAGATTTGGTACTGCCAAACCTCTCTCTTTACTTTTTTTTCACTAATTCCTTTGCTATTTTTTTTTTTAAGCAATCAGAGTCAAGTAACTTGCTCAAGGTTACACGGCCAGTTATTTCTGGGTGTGGTGTTGAATATCTAAGCCCGGATTTGACCCAGGTCATCCCGACACTGGAGCCGGTGCTCTTACTCGCTGAGCCACCTGGCCCGCCCTAAGCAATTGGGGTTAAGTAACTTGCTCAAGGTTACACGGCCAGGTGTTTCTGGGTGGGTGCTAAGTGTTTGAGCCCGGGATTCGATCTCCAGGTCTTCTCAACACTGGAGCCAGTGCTCTTACTCACTGTGCTACCTGGCCGCCCCTTTCTTTGCTATTTTTGACCTTTAGTTCTTCCAAATGAATTTTGCTGTTATTTTTTCCAACTCAGAAATTTTTTTTGATTAACAGCAATATTATTATAAGAACAGCTTTAAGCAACTAGTCATTTTGACTATTATAAATGCCAAAATTAATTACAAAGGATTATGAAGGAAGATGGTCTCTGCATCCAGAGATAGACCTGATAAATAGAAGTATGTATTGGGAACTCCTCCCTAAACCATTTTGAACCTCTAAGACCTAGGAAAGAAAGAACTAAAATCTGGATTGGCTGACCAAGATATTTTGGCCAATTCTAAGTTTAACCTACCATAATGCTTTCCATGCTATGCCATAACAGACATGCTTTGCTTTCCTCTCTGAGTGAACCCAAAATGCCGTTTCCTGTGTCAGCAACTACAAGGCCAAATGAAGCTGACCAGAAGCAGTCTTCTGTTTATGACTGCCAAGGACAAGGAACTTTGAACTAGACACTATTTTGAATAATGGGACTTTCCTTATGTTTTCTTATGTTATATTATGTCATGCTAAAGATAAAACAAACACAGGTATCCTGTATCTATAATTTCAATTAACACCTTGATATTCTCTTTTCTTATTGTATTTTTAACCTATCCTGTTAAGAAATTCCTTTCTCATGTCATGGTTAACACATATGAAGACTGTGATTTTGGTTGACACAGGCATCCTGAGTTGGGATTGCTCCAAGGATATAAAGCATTTTCTTCAACTTGTTTACTTCTGAATTCAGAATTATTTTCTGACTCCATCATACATGATTCTCTGGCTTAATGAGAATAAATAAGCACATCATAGCGCATGTATAGCCTTATTCTGCTCTTTTCTCATTCATACCTTTTCGTAAGGTGAACCCCATCTTGTTCTTGAACAATTCTTTCCTAAGGGGGAAGATCATTCTGTTTGTTCTTTGGACAAATCTTCAGTTAAGGGAGAAACTGATTCTGTTTGTTTCTTTGGACCAAACCTTTGGTAAATTTACTCTAAAAAAAGAAAGTTACATGATAACTTTATTAGCAAGTTGTACATAATAGATTTGCAGTTTCATGTGCAATTGTCTTTTTTTCTATTCTGTTATGGAATTGCTTATTTTCTTTCTTAAGTTCAGAATAAAATAAAATACAAAAAAAAAACCCACCAAGCTGGAATGTTCCCTTCAAAGTTACTAAGAATCTAAGTGCCAAATCTACTGGCCTTTTCTTAATTCTCCCCTATTGAGGTCCCTGAAGGCTTTGACACTGTCAATCACTCACTTTCTCACTGATATTCTCTCCTTTCTGCATTTTCATGAGACTGCCTTCTCCTGATTCTCTCCTTTGATCTGTCTGACTAATCTTTCTCAAACTCCTTTTCTGGACCTACTTCCAAGTCATGTCTGCTAATCATGGCTTTCCCCTGTCCTGTTCCCTTTTCTATTCTTCTTCTATGCCATTTTACTTGATTATTCTCATTAATTTCCACAAATTCAGTTATCTGTGTGCTGAATATTCTCAATTTTATTTATCTAGCCCTAACTTCTCCATTCTCAAATCTCCAAATGACTATTGGATATCTTAAATTTAAAATGACTAGAACAGAACTTATCTTTCCACCATACTCTCTTCTCTTCCTAGTTTCCATATAGTAATAGAAGCTACCTTCAACTTTCCAGTCACATCTCCTAGGTGCCTGTTATGTGTCCCGTCCAGCGGGACCAAGTTATTCGTGGGGCCGAGGAGGACCCAGCCTGCAAAGGAATGGGTGGGAAAGAAAGAGTGAGACCAAGCGAGTTTGTGTCAAGGTCTGATTTTATTATGCTAAAGCAAAACATATATACTCTTGGGGGATGAGGAAGTAGAGAAAGGGGGGAGGGAGGGGGGTTTCCATGGGTAACAACCGAAACTTCTGTGGTTGTAGCAACCATTCTGTGGTTGTAGCAACTGAGACTTCTGCGGTTAGGACATCTGGTACTAGAACATTTCGCGGTCGGCCTATTCTCAGGACATGGTACTTGGGGGCGTGGCTTTCTTACGGGGGGGGGGGAAGGGTACTTGGCCCTAAGGCCTTCGCTCCCAACATGTCCCCCTTTTTTCTCTAATGACCGGTGAAAGGCCTGTCTTAGGCTATGAGGCCTGCATCCACGTCGAGTACCTGGCAGTGCCCCTGTCTTAGGCTATGCGGGCGGACGCCCACCTCTGGCATCTTAAAAGAACCCCAGGGATGGTACCCACAATAATCCCGTCTTTGGGTACAGCTGCAGCATTGGCAGTGCCCCTGTCTTAGGCTATGTGGGCGGACTTCCACCCTGGTATCTTAAAAGAACATTCCAGAGATGGTACCCGCAATAATCCCGTCTTTGGGTACATCTGCAGCAAGGTCTGATGTTTCGTGGTTGCCCCACTATTCCCGTCATTGGCTCTTTCACAGCGTTGGTCAAAACCTTATGATCTACGAAAACATTTCCACACCCTCGAGTACCATGGATCGGCATCTGCACCAGCAAGAGTAGAAAATCGAAGGCCTTCGAGGATGGTCATGGAAGGAAGGTCGTCACAAGACCCGCCTGAATTAAGCCAATGATAGTGAACAGCAATGGGTTTCCTAAGAGCCGAGTCAATTCCACACTGTATCACCTGCTCCACTTATTACCAGCCAGGTATGGTTGAGAAGCTGGTACGAAGTGCCAGGGATGGCCCCAAAGATGACAAACAGACAAAGGATCATTGTGATGTCTGGCAGGCTCGTCTGGTTCATGGCGTCTCCTGAAACAAAGCACAGTTAGAAGACTTCTCAGGGAGATCCCTGGGCGAGTTGTGAAGTTTTATCAGGTGCTCTGGAAGCCATCTGGCGTTTTGTGCTTGTGTATCATAGACACAGGCATGTCCTTTGCCCCAGATAAGGACCGGGTCGGGCCTTGCCATTTATTGGACAGTGGATCTTTCCACATGGCCTGTGCATAAGTGCTTGCCGTGGATGAATGCCAGAGGCGGTCGGCAGTGGTTTTGCCATTAGCATCATAAGTGAGGAAATTCAAAACAAACATTGCATGGTTTAGGAGGGTCTTAAAATTCCCTGCTCTGGGGTATAACATATCCCCCCCTGATTGTAATTTTAAGATCATATTTTTTAATGTTTGATGAGCTCTTTCAACTATGCCTTGGCCTTGAGGGTTATATGGGATGCCTGTGATGTGCTTAATCCCCATTTGGGCGCAGAACTGTCGGAAAGCAATGCTAGTGTAACCAGGCTCATTATCAGTTTTGATAGTTTGGGGTTGTGGGAGGACCGCTAGGGAGGCAAGAATGTAATAAATCACATGTTTAGAAGCTTCGCCCGTTTGGAGGGACGCAAAGAGGAAGCCGCTAAAGGTGTCAATGGAGACATGAACATATTTCAATTTACCAAAAGGTGGATAATGGGTAACATCCATTTGCCATATTCCCCCGGGCACTAACCCCCGGGGATGTACTCCCAAATGAGGTTCAGGTAGGAGGGTCAGGCAGACCTTGCACTGATGCACTATTTGTAGTGCTTGTTCGCAGATGATGGAGTATTGCAACCTAAGGGTTTGTGCATTAAGGTGGTGCAAGGCATGGGCTTTTTGTGCAGCGGAAAGAGGGGAGTCGGTGAGAGCAACGGCCACCAGTTGAGTGGCTTGATCGATTTCATCATTTCCTTCTGCCAATGGACTGGGCAGGCCTGAATGGGCCCGGACGTGACCAATGAAAAAAGGGGCAGTTCGGGCAAGAATAAGGCATTGAAGTTCTGCAAACAAGGGAGAGGCATTAGTCGAAGGGCGAATGAAAGGAACTGTTTCCAGAAGGGGGACAGAGTGTGCTATATAAGCACTATCAGTATACAAATTAAAAGGCTCTTGCAAGAGCTCAAAGACCTTAATAATGGCTACAAACTCAACTAATTGTGCAGATAAAAAATGGGTATTAAAGCGGGATACCTGACCATCAATGCTAAATGCAGCAACACCCGTGGAGGAGCCGTCGGTAAAAACCAAATTGGCTCCTTGAATTGGTGTTGTTTTTGTTCCTTTGGGGAAAACCACAGGCGTCCTTTGCAGAAAATGAATCAGTCTATTTGAAGGAAAATGATTATCAATAGTGCCATGAAAGGAAATAGAACTAATAGCCCAATCATCATCATTCTGAACGAGCCACTGTACTTGTGCAGCAGTATAGGGGGATACAATATGATTGGGGTCTTTACCAAAAAGTTTTAAGGCAGCCCCCCTGCCAAGGCGCAAGAGGGTAGCAACCAAATGGGGATAGGTGGGTAAAATCTTAGAGGGGGATGCGGGCAAATGGATCCAAAAAAGCGGCTCTCGTTGACAAAGCAATCCCGTGGGCGCAAAGAGGGTGGGATATATGAGGAGCCAAAGGGGTTGAAGGGGTGCATAATACCCTATGTGCTGATCAAAAATGGCGCGCCCAACCGTAATAAGAGCTCTGCGCGCCTCAGGAGTAAGGTGGCGGGGGGAGGATGGGTCAGAATCCCTTTTCAAAATGTCAAACAGGGGCCTTAACTCCCCTGTGGTGAGTTTCAAATAAGGTCTCAGCCAGTTGATATCTCCAAGGAGCTTCTGGAAGTCATTAAGTGTGTGAAGGCAGTCTACCCTTAATTGGAGTTTTTGTGAGAAGACATGATTAGTGATTAGCTCAAAACCCAAAAACAACTGGGGAGGCTGGGTTTGGATCTTTTCAGGGGAAATTAAGAGCCCACGGGACTGTAGAGCCACAACAAGCGATTGACAGATTTTGGACAGGTGCGGCTCATCAGGTCCTGCTAGGAGGATGTCGTCCATATAGTAGATAATATAAATCTCCGGGTGGCGCAACCAGAATGGATCTACAGTCTGGGCCACAAATTTCTGGCAAAGGGTAGGGCTGTTGGCCATGCCTTGGGGGAGGACCCTCCATTGGAAATGGGGAGAAGGGCCCACACAATTAACTATAGGGAGGCTAAAGGTAAAATGTTTGCAATCATCAGGATGTAAGGGGATGGAAAAGAAACAATCCTTTAAATCAATAATGATCTTAGAAAATCCTTTCGGAATGGCTGCAGGGGAGGGGATCCCCGGTTGAAGTGCTCCCATAGGGATCATGGTTTTATTAACTGCCCTAAGATCATGCAGTAAGCGCCACTTTCCTGAACGCTTTTGTATAACAAAAATGGGGGTATTCCAAGGTGATGTGGAGGGCTCAATGTGCCCCGCAGCCAGTTGTTCCTGCACTAATTCCACAGCTGCAGCTAGCTTTGTTATGGATAAGGGCCACTGGTCGATCCAGATGGGAAGGTCATCCTTCCAGGTGATTTTGTCTGCCTGGTGTGCAGGGGGACCAGTGGCCCTTACGAAAAATGGTTGTGGAAGCCCAAGCCTGCACGACCCACCTTAGGGGCATTCGATACGGGGGTCAAACATCCCTGTTTGTTTTTTCCAAGACCTTGTCCTGGAAGGAATCCCTGGGAGAGCATCTGCTGGGCCACAATCGCATTGGGGCTGCACATAATGACTCCCATCTGAGAAAGGATGTCCCTACCCCAGAGATTAACAGGCAGTCCAGGGACCACAAACAGCCAGACAGTACCAGCATTTCCTTCATTATCCTTCCAGGGTAACCATTGGGAGCTTTGGAGGGTGTTCCTGGACTGACCAATGCCTTGTAAGTGGGTTATGGAGGCCTGCAAGGGCCAAGCAGTGGGCCAGGCTTCTTGTGACAAAATGGTAGAGTCGGCCCCAGAATCTAAAATACCTTCAAAAATCCTACCCTGTATTGTGAGCTTAAGAGTAGGGCGTTCTTGAGAGATGGCCTGGACCCAGTACAGGTCAGATTATCCAGGTCGGGATACTCCACGCCTTTTGACAAGGGCAGGGTAAGCAGTATCCAGGGGGAACGGCAAGGCCTGGGCCAAGCTTTGTCCCTTATCAATCGAGACGGGGCCATAGGGGGCGGTAGCAAGCAGCTGGATCTCCCTGGTATAGTCATTATCAACCAGGGAGGGGTGAATCATCAGGCCAGCAAGGGTGGAGGACGCGCTGTCCATAATAAAGAAATAAGAATTCGGTGGGGGAGGGCCAAAGACACCCGTAGGAATGGTCTGCACCCCATCTTCCGGATTCAATATTGTGGGGGAGGCGGCACATAGGTCCACCCCTGCGCTTCCTGTTGTTGCGCGGCAAAGGGGGGTTACGGGGCAGACAGGCTGTTCCCCGAGGCTCGTACAAAGGGAATGGGTTGAGGGGCCCGGGGCTGGCCCCTTCGGCAGTTTCCCAGATGGGAGGGTAAGGGTTGGCCGTCCACGTCAGTGGCAGACCGACAGGTATTGGCCCAATGTTTCCCTTTTCAACAACGAGGGCAAATAGTAGAGGGTTGATTTAACTGTTTTATAGGGGGTGGGGTGTCCCCAGGGCATTGGCGGGCAAAATGACCAGGCTGGCTGCACCGGAAACAATTTCTAGGAGGCCCATTTGCTTGAAATGCTGCTCCTATAGCTAAATGCACGACATGTGACATTTTGGAGGCAAGGGGATCTATATCGAGGCACAAACGAACCATTTCATCAAGGGATTTATCTCTCCATTTGCGGTGTAGTACAGCTCGGCAGGCATTATTAGCATTCTCATAAGCTAAGCGCTTAACAAGTTGGTCATTAGCAGCCTCTTGCCCCAGGGTCCTCTCAGTGGCTTCTAATAGGCGGCTGAGTATTCAGAAAAATCCTCCTGCCCTCCTTGAACGATCTTATTAAGGGGGGCAAAGGGGGAGCCGATTTTGGGCAGGGATCTCCACGCAGCAAGGGCTGTGTTGGTGGTCTGAGCCAAAAGCCCCACGGGGAAACGCCGCTGTAGGTCTTCTGCTGCATATTTCCCTTGTCCACTAAGTTTCTCATAAGTCCAGTTCACAGAAGGCAACGTGGAGATTTCAAATTAGCAGCGGCAGCGGACTGGCAGCGATCGAAAAAATCTGCTTTCCAGGTTAGAAATTGCCCGTGCGAAAGGACTGCTTGAACTACTCGGACCCATTCTCTGGGGAGCATATGGCCTCCCCGAGACATGGCCTCAAGGGCCGGGAGTGTGAAAGGTGCATTAGGTCCGTAAGATTTGACTGCGGGGTTCAGATCCTTTAAGGTCTTAAAATGTAATTTACGGAACCCTGCAGGGGGAGCACCTTGTGCCGCATGAATCTCATCGTCACTTTTGTTTTCATTCTCATTCTCCCCCTCATTATCCGATTCCCCTTGTGAGTCATCAGCAGCGGAGGGCTTTACAGCAGAAGTGGAGGGATCATCAGAAGGGGAGGCGGACTTATTGGAGCGGGTTATTACAGGAAAGGTTAACCTTAAATCTTTGGTTTTACAAGAGGGTCCCTTCTGCTGGGAAGGTGGGGGAGGAGCAACTGAGGGGCCTGAAGCTGGGAGAACAGAATTATGCGGCGTTTTCTGTAAGGAGGAGAGCTCAGTAGAAAGCTGAACAAACTGTTTTTGGAGGTCAAGGACTTCCCGAAGTTCATTAACCTGGGTGGAAAGCTGATTTCAAGCTTCTATGAGGGTGGCAGGGGATAAGCCAGGCAAAAGAAGGGCAGGTGCACAAGTCTGAACCACATGAGGAGGAGGATTTTGATGGGGGCTTGTGTTGAGGAGAGGTCCAAGGGGCCCATCAGGGTCATTATAATGAGCTGCCTCATCCTCCAAGGTTGCTGCATCTTTAGGGTCTAAAATATCACTGCTGGATTTTTTTTGCAAATATTGGAAAGTTAAGGGAGTTGGCCATAGGTGGCTCCTCCTTGGGAAGGGGGGGATAGAGGGGTTGTTTCAGGGCTACGGGCATGTCTATTACCACCGACGGGGGCCGAGAGGGCTCTTTGCAGGCGGGGGGCAAGAAGGCCGAGGAGGCTGCTCGGGACAAGGGGTGGAGGCAGGACTCCTCGACTGACAGTAATTGTTGCTTATTTGGGTCCTTGTGGGCTGCTTCTACAATATCTCTGATGAGGCCCCAATAAGAGAAGACAGTCGCAGAGACCGCTTCCGGACCTTCTGTTTGTAATTTTCTGTTTAGATCTTTACCAACTTTCTGCCACTTGCCAGGGTGAATCTCTGGCCCATTTATAATGAACCAAGGGCAAACTTTATCCACAAATAAAAAAAAAACTTTACTAAATCTTTTTTCTTAACTCTAACTCTCCTTTCCCTGAGTACTGATTTAAGGTCCTTTATAAAGACCTGTTCTTTAGATAAGTTTTGACCCATGAATGTGAGAGGGACGAATTCAACTTACCGAGAACGGGGACTCTTACAGCCGGGGGGGTTCCTCACCGAAAACAAAGGGGTCACGATGACTTCTCTTCTAGGTACTGGTCTGTCTGGTGAGGGTCCGTGCCTCGGGCCCTCACGTTGGGCGCCATGTGTCCCGTCCAGCGGGACCAAGTTATTCGTGGGGCCGAGGAGGACCCAGCCTGCAAAGGAATGGGTGGGAAAGAAAAAGTGAGACCAAGCGAGTTTGTGTCAAGGTCTGATTTTATTATGCTAAAGCAAAACATATATACTCTTGGGGGATGAGGAAGTAGAGAAAGGGGGGAGGGAGGGGGGTTTCCATGGGTAACAACCGAAACTTCTGTGGTTGTAGCAACCGTTCTGTGGTTGTAGCAACTGAGACTTCTGTGGTTAGGACTCTGGTACTAGAACATTTTGCGGTCGGCCGATTCTCAGGACAAGGTACTCGGGGGTGTGGCTTTCTTATGGGGGAAGGGTACTTGGCCCTAAGGCCTTCGCTCCCAACAGTTATGGGAATGTAAATTTTTAAGATCTTCCCTGCCCCTAGGTTAAGTGCACCTAGAGCCTGTGGTGGGAGGCTTGTTTTTCAGGAGATATTCTGTGATTGGGCAGTGGGTCAAGAAAGTTGTTACATTCTCTGAGCCTGGAGAAGGCTATATAAACCTTGATGTGAGGAGTTGTTTTGGGGCTTACTTTGAGAAATGTTGTGTGATTTGACCAGATGAGACTCTGGGCAGCCATTGAGTGCCCCCCAGCTTTGAAAACCCAGATGTTGATGCTTCCCTCTCTGGTAACTGACTAGGTATGGATATAATGGTCAAGACAGCTGGAGGCCTGTCTTCTTGATATGTTTTTATGTTTTCTTGTAAATTCTGCTTTGTAACTTCTTTCTATATACTCTGAAGTTCAGAGTGCTGACTTTTTCCCCTGAACACATATGTCATTTGATATATTTGATTGATTAAAGTAAGCTTGTTAACCCATTTTAAGTTGCTTTCCTTTAGAAAAGCAGATCTAACAACCTGTGCTGGCAGTCACCCTGGGGACATTGGGGTGCTTGCTGCTACACTGTCATCCACAACTTCTCACTCTCAGCATTGTATCTGTCGATGGTAAAGTACCGTTGTTTCTACTGTCATACTAATTTTTGTACATTCTCTCCTTTCTCCTCTGACACTATTATCATCCTAGTGCAGGCCATCATTACCTTGAGCCTAGACTACTGCAATAGCCTGATCATTGATCTCCCTGCCTCAATTCTCTCCATTCTTATCATCTAATAGCTAAAATGACCTTTCTGAAGCCAGCATTCCTGTCCCCATTCAATCTCCTGTTTGACTTTTGAAGCCTTTCATGATCTGGCCCCTTCAAACATTTCCAGACTTATTCCTTAAATTCTTCCACCATTTACTCTTTGATCCAGAGACACTAGACTCCTTGATGGCCTGTCTTCAAGCATTTTGACTGGCTTTTCCTAGACCTCTTTCCCTCCTCATCTCTGCCTCCCCAAGTCTCAGCTAAACGTACACATGCCACATGGAGCCTTTTCCAGTCCTTAATCTTAGTGGTTTCCCTCTGATATTGTATCCAGTTTTCACTGGACAATATCTTATCAGCACACGGATTATTACCTCTCCCATTGACTGTGAACTTCTTGAGAGCAGGAGCTATCTTTGGCTTTTCATTGTATCCCTAGAGCTTAGCACAGGGCCTGACATATAGTAGGCAATTAATAAGTGCCGACTGTTTCCATCACTCTTCCTCCAGGTTTCTATACTATTTTCTCATGTACCCCAATTAAAAGAAGTAGGGAGATTTAGTCTAAGATGCTTTTAAAGGTCCCTAAATACTATGACTACGAATCTGTCTCATGTTTCTATCCTGTTACTTTTCCATCATTCGTACATGCATCATTGCCAACCAATCACCAGAGAGACCCATAAAGAAAGGAATATTTTGATCAGCATTTAATTTCAAATATTATGATTAGAAATTTCACGTATTTATCGTAAAATGTATGGATTAAAAATATTTTAATGAATCATTTATTCTCATGGCTGAACAATATTCTAATATATATTTATAAATAATATATATTTTATCAATATTCATTTTTATGCAGTGACTGACTCTTTATTCCAAAGTCTCTAAAGGAAGAAATATCCTTCTGAAAAAGAAATACTCATTTTCACCAAAGATTTGACAAATAATCAAAATTATGTGCAAAAACCCACTGTTATTGAAAATTTTCTTTCTAGTCTGTTGACTGAGTGTATTGTGCCTTTTTTTTCTTTTCTCAAAGAGGTATAACAATAATACTTCTGTGTTTTAAGCTAAAAGAGCAGTGACAAAGAGCCCAGTTCCTGTTTTGGGAAATTTGTAGTGCCCCAGTTTAAGTTAGAAGTAAGAAGCAGAGAGAAAGCCTTAATCTTGCAGCTCCTGGAATTGTGTAAGGAAATGAGCGACAATAACCGCAGGACCAGAGAAACAGATTTTAGCAGCATCAGTAAAAAAAAATAACTGGGAGTGATGCCTAGTAGGCAATACAGGACAATCAGAAATTGCCTGTCTCTATTCCCTGCCAAGTAAGGCATTGCTGAATAAATCTTGAGGCCATGGGTAGTAGGTCTGCTGGGAATAGTGGAATGACATCACTGGATCATATTAGAGTGTTGCAGTATAGAAGGTCTGGATATTTCTCCAGGTGTACAAAAAGGTTGTACCTATTCCTTCAAGATGTGTCATTCTCTGTGTGTGTTCTCTCTTCATCTGCCTAACCTCTGGTCCCTTTTCTGTTGAGTTACTTTGTCTGCTCTACTGTAATGGTAATGTAATTTTGAACTTGAGGATCCCTTTTGTGTTGGCAAAAGTAGCAGGTACTTAACACTTAGTAACTGATCAAGCTTCTGATTGGGGGAACAGAAGGTATGAACTACTGTCCCTTGTTACTGACAACAAGAAGCTGGCTGAAGGAAGTGACATAGATAATCCTGTGTATATAAGAAAAGCCCCAGAGAGGCACAGTCAGAATTTCCTTGAGACTGAGATCTGGTAACAGAGAAGCTACAGAAGAATGGAGAATTGAGTCCTGAGAACTTGTGGTAGTGGTGGAGCTCCTTCTGAAGAGGAGCCCAGAGCCCAGAGCCAGGAGGCCAGAGCCAGAAGGCCAGAGCCCCGGAGCCCAGGAGCCAGGACCAGGAGCCCAGGTGACTGAAGCATGACCAGGATGCTAAGAATTTGTTTGTTTGTGGTTTGGTTGAGCCTTGAATTCCTTGGAGCAGAAATGGTGAAGGAGCTGACATGGACCAGAACCTGTGAACTTCAGTGTGGAGCAGGACCTCCCCAGAGAGCTGGTCAAGGAACTGGGAGCTCTCTGCCATTGAACCCAGGTAGAATCTGGGACCATGGAATCTGAGAACAGGCCCCAAGTCAAGATGAAGAAAAGACTTCTCCTTGGGTACTGAGTAATTATGAAATTATAGTTTACTGGTGATCTAAAGGGTAGAGGATTTTGTGTATGATACTTAGTAAGACTTTACTGAATAAGTAACTGATTTTACTTTGAGTACTGTGACTATTGTTACTGATTAGTGACTGATTGAGTTAATCAAGACTTTGCCCCAAAAGTGGAAGACTTTGAGACTACTGATTAGTGACTAATTGAATTAATCAAGATTTTGCCCCAAGAGTGGAAGACTACAACAGTATACTTTGATACTACTGATAAGTGACTGATTGAATTAAGTTAAGAGTGACTATTTTGTGACTGATTGAATTAACTTAAGAGTGACTATTTTACTTTGAGACTGTGTTGTGAATATTATATTGTGATTTTCTGTGACAAGTTGAAATATGGTGAGTGCTATATTTTGAATTATGCTGTACCTTGATTTTCCACGGATGTTTTGCTTTTGTTATGGAATAGAGTGATCACTATACTGAGTAATCAGAACCTAAAAAAAAGCTGTTCACAGTAGCAGTTCTGGAAAACTTCTGTGCATGGCATTACATCTACACAGAGGTAATGTATAAATATTGGGGGAAATTGTGCCCTATATTTTTGGTTTAAGTGTTCCATTACTACTTTTTAAATATGCAAATTAATTTTATAACTTTGGTCAGAATTTATAATACCCCCTGCTACAAATGAAGGTAAGCTTATCAGTAAGAGCACCTGAGATTTCTGAGTTAATCCAGTTTTATAAAGTAACTTAAGCTTGTACCATATTTACTTAGGAGACCCTCATGCACATTGGCAGGCTAGCCCCAATGTTTTATAGAATTATTCCACAATTGGTAGACATTGATTTCGTTAAAAGTTATTTCTAAAAATAATAAATGCTATTGTGAATATTTTTGTACAAATATATTGCTACTTTCTGACAGTTACCTAACTGAGATGTAATCTCAATATTGGGATCTCAAGTCTAAAGTTTTGTAACTTTTCGCACATATTTCTAAATCACTTTTCAGAATGGTTATAGCAAACAAATTAAATTGATCAGAGGTGAATTATGTCTCTCTTCCCAGAGTCCTTCTAATATGAATTTGCTCATATTTTAGTATGTTTGATAGGTTGATAGGTGTGAGGTATTTGATTCTATCTTGCTTATTTCATGGAGTTATTGTGTGAGCAGATAAGACAAAAATATATTTCTTAGTATTTATCATGTGATAGTTGAATTCCATGTGTTATTGAATTTAATTACTTTTTTGCATTTGTTTAGATCTAAAGAAAAGGGGAATTATTTACTGGTCTAGGTGATGTAAGTGGAAGAAAGTTATATTATCCTGAACTTATATTAAATCTTTATGATAGTGAGACTATAGATTACTAGAAGTCAATGAAAAACATGTCAATAAAAGAAGAACAAATTAAAATTACACTATGATAGCATCTACTTTTGCATTTGTCCTAATCTAAAATTAGTCATTTGAATCTAGATTCTGACTCTGAAAAGTTTAACTTTAATACTGATGATGGCCAAGATTTGTGATGAATAAAATAGGCTCAGGATTGATTATAGTAATTTTTAAAATTTAAATTGGAAGGAATTTTTTTGAATCTGAGAATGATCTGCTAATAATTCCTCTTAAGTGAAATAGTTGATATCTCTTTCTTTTGCATTTTTTTAAATAAACCACTCATCTAGTGTTTTCAGGCACAGACATTTAATTCCCCCCCTACTTTATACTGTACTTCAGTGCTCCTAAAGGGCAAAACTGAAATCTGGTAAGTTGGTAGTCACTGAACCATGGATATTCAACCAGATTCAAACCAGTGTCGACTTCTTGGGCTTTGCATTTGCATATTAATTTTAAATGCTGTAGAAAATAATGAATTCCATCTTGTCAAATAATCTGTGTTATACTGGTAGTCATAGAATCACTTGGTGCAAAATTCTGATAAACTGTGTTCCTGACTGGCCCTTACCATAAAGATAAAGTTTTATGAAAAAGATGAATGAATGTTGGCTTGAGTGTTGGAAATGATGTGAAAGGCAGAAGGTTAGTGTAAATATCAAAAAAAATAGTGGATAAAGAAGATGAGGTAAAGAAAGTAGTTATGGGAATAGTCTCTGTGTCTGCTCTTGACTTCCTTAATAAAGAGACAGGAAAAGATGAAAGCATAGAATCCTTTGTAGCCCAGCACATGAGCTAACTCTTAAGAGAGAAGCAATAAGATATCATAATCGTTGGCTGATGCTAGCAACACATCTGAGAATAGTAACAGTGGAATCAAGTCTGTTTTCAAATTTAATTGTGTGATTGGACTTTGACTCCTCAGGAGGTCATGAGATTTCCAAATTCCATTCCTGAACATTTTAATTAATGCAAATATGAAGATGTTTGCTTAAACCTAGTGGAAATATCTTATGGAATCATTGAGTCTAATTAATCATCTGAACTGTATCTAGGAACTGCTGTGTTTGTGCCCAATCACAGATAGGTTAAAAGTTAAGAATGACCTAAGACTGAAAGGAGGTACAGGTATATAGCTCACATGACAATTGGCTTAATAGATATGTTTGATATAAATCTTTCTATTTGCATGTGTGTATATATATATACATACACACTTAATAAATCCTGATATTATTGACTCTGTTACTTTATTCATGTTATTAGATCCCATTCAAACAGAAAAGTGAGAATTTTTCCTTAAGGGTAGGAAATTGAGTCAAGATTTTAACTGGTTTTAGCCACATTGACCACATACCAGATTAAGAAGATAAGTATCCCCACACACAAAAGAGATAAAACTATGCGATAATTAATATTAATAACTATATCTGAGGTTTACCAAGCGCTTCATACACATTATCTGGTTTAATTCTTACAACAACCATATGATGTTAGGTGTTATATAATACAAATTTCACAGATGAGGAAAAAGAGGTTGAGAAATGTCACGTAACTTGGTCCGGTGAGTTATGGAGCTAAGTGTTTTAGGCATGGTTGAAATTCAGAAAGTATTACTCTGAGAACCTTATAGAACTTGGCATTTTTCCTGAGTGCCCCATACTGTTGGTTGTCATATATAACTGCTGGGTGACCATAAATAGCTAGATCTTCATCACTGAAAAAGTTCAACTAGGTGGGTATCAGCATCTTCAAATGTGTTAAATATTTATTCAAGAAGGACATGGTTGCTTACTATGTGCAAGCTACTGATGTAGGTGCTAGGGATAAAACCAAACCAAAACAAACACATAAACAAACCAGGAATGGAATGAATCTTATTTTCAGGAGAAGAATAAATGAATTGAACCCAGCCCAGGGCATCCATTAGAGCATCTCATCCTGGCCTGCAGTACTGTTTGCATCCTGATTTTAACTCTGATTATCTAGAGTTTATAATTACTATCTTTTCCTCCTCCCTGACTACTAAATTGTACCTCTGGTATATTTCCTCAAGCTATTTGGTGTTGATCACATTAGGCACTTAGAAAATAATTGTTAAATTATTGATCTATTAAACAATTAGTTAATCAGATATACTACCCTGTGCTAATGTATTACAAATTTCAAAGAATAACTTCAATTGTGGCCACAATATTATAACAAGAGAACTGTTATTAACAGCTGCCTCCTCCTCTCTATTATCAGAGTTATCTTCCAAATTTAGGTCTTTGTAGCTCCTGTTCTAGAATACAGCAGTAGTTTTCCTGGTTCTTCTTCCCCAATATACTTAAATCAATCCTGTATACCTCTCAAAGATTAGTTTTCCTAAGGCTTATAACCCTATTTATTCCCTCCCCACCTAGAAAACCTCAAATAGCTCACAGTTATCTATGATACAAATTCCAAATGCTTAACCTAGTATGTAAAGCCCTCCATAATATGCCTCCAATTGATATTCACAGTCATAAAGCCATTCTTTGTTGATACCACCTTCATTTACTGATCATAAAGAAATCTTGGATAACTTCTTTAACTCCTTTTGACCTTATTTGTCTTAGTTACAAAAAATGAGGAAGTTGGATGAGATAATTTTTAAGGGCCCTTTCAACTATAATATTTTATTATCTCTGATTCTGACTCATTAGAGAATATCCACAAACAATCCATCTTGTAGATAACCTTGATTTTGAATGGTAGCCCTCAAATGTCAATGTCACTTCACTTTCTATACCAAATATGTGATAAACTTGAAGGAGGAAATCAGATGCAATAGAGGTGGAGATAACTCCAGGTGAAGACGTTGACACTGAGCCAAACAGTAAGACACTGGGAGGTTCTTGTGTCTTCTGAATCATACTGACTCCATACTTCACCTATGTGTTGGCCCAGCCTTGTTAATTCCACAAAAGAATTAGAACTGGTCCTAATAATAAGGCACTTTGCTTTTCAAAGTTTTTCATATATTATTTCATTTGATGCTTGTAACACCCCTAGGAGGTTAATGCTGTTATTATCCTTATTTTGTAGGTGGGGGAACTATAATGTTAAGGAAATTTGTAGTTTTTCTGTGTTGCTTAATAGACCCATGTGACCTGTTTTGAGCTCTAACCCAGCCTACATCTCCAGTCACGTGGAGCCCGTGGTGGGAGGAGCTTGCCAAACAGGTATAGCAGGAAGAGAGATCTGGGAGAGAGAGTGAGGCAGAACTGGGAGAGAGCTGAAGCAGAGAAGCTAGTATGAGTGAGAGAGGGAGGAATTTTGCCTAGGGAGCTTGTTTGTGGGGAGTCCTAACAGAGGGAAGGCTTGGTGTCCCCTGGATTGGTGATGTGTATAAACTTCTTTGTTACCATAGTGGAATTGGATATTTTGGTTTTGTCTTTGAAGAAGAAAGTTTGTTATATTTTACTATTCAACCCTGGAAATATGTCTGCATATTCATCGCAGCTGCTATGGGTATTGCATTGGTAATATAGAAACACACTCAGAATACTTGGGATTTAGCTAATGCAATTTAATTTATTAAGCATTTGCTAAGTGACTATAAGTTTCAAGGCACTATGTTCAACTCTGTGGAAGTCTTTGAACCTAGAGTTTCCTACCTTTAAGTCCAGCACTGTGACTATTACATCATGATGACAATGACCTACATAAGTATACTTCTTAAAAACAAAGGAACACATAAGAAAGAGGCCTTTCTCATGTGGTTGAAAGAACATTACCTTCAAAATTTTGGACTATGTTTTTGACTATAACTCTGCAAGCAATCTGCTTATAATTAAAAATCATTTCTACCTTATAGCAATAGCTCCATTCTCAGTACTCAATTACTTTTGTTGCTAATGAGGAAACCTTTGCAAAAGTCTTTTTCAATAAGCTAATTTTGTTTTAGTGTTTTAAAAACTGTGTCCTAGGTTCCATTTATATTTAGAGGAAGGGCTATACTTTTCTCCATATTTAGTCTTATTATGTCAGAAAAAAATCTGCTTCTACTATAATTAACTATTTCATCTCTGGTCATGATCTATGGCAGCATGGGAATGAAAGAAAAATTCTGAGAGGCTAAAGTTAACTTTATTTATTGCTTTAATGAGTAGGCATGACATTTCTTTTTTTAAGTTAGAGACACAGTATACTGAAAAGAAAGCCTATCTGCCTGGAATGCAGGAAGACCTGGATTCAAATCTTGACTCAGACACATACTGGCTTTGTGAGTCTAGGCAAATCATTTAAATTGCAGAGAAGGTGCCAACCTGCATTGGTAGAGGAAAATTCCTCACATAGGAGTCGTCTATCCCCTTCTCCTTTTGGCTTCAATCTTTCCCAACATCAGGGTATTCTCCATTGAGTCCTGTTTTCTCATTATGTGGCCAAAGTATTTAAGCTTCAGTTTCAGTATTTGACCTTCCAGTGAATAGCCTGAATTAATTTCTTGAAATATTTACTGATTTGTTGTCCAAGGACTCTCAAAAGTCTTCTCTAGCACCATAATCTGAAAGTATCAGTTCTTCAGTGCTCAGATTTCCTTACAGTTCAGCTCTCATGGCCATACATTGCTACCAGAAAACAAACAAATAAACCATAGCTTGGATTATATAGACCTTTTGTTGGCAATGCGATTTCTCTGCTTTTTAGTATGCTGTCCATATTTGCCATAGCTTTCCTTCCAAGGAGCAAGAATATTTTAATTTGACTAAAGTTGTCATTTGTAATGATCTTTGAGTTCAAAAATATAAAATCTGACGCTACTTGCTTTTCTTCTTCTCTATTTACCAGGAAGTGATTGGACCAGTTGCCATGATCTTAGTGATTTGTTTGTTTTTTTTTAATAGTATTCTTCAAGCAAGCTTTTATAGTCTCCTTTTTCACTTTCATTAAAAAAGTCTTCTTAATGCTTTACCTTCTCCCATCAGAGTAGTATCTAGTATTATCTGCTTATCAGTCTTTAATGTAGTCATTGAAGCAGAAGTAGATATTATTCTGGAATTCCCTTGCTTTCTCCATATTTGAGGGAATGATGGAAATTTGGTCTCTAGTTCCTCTGCCTCTTCAAAAACTAGCCTGCTCTTCTGGTGACTCTTGGTTCACATATTGGTGGAGTCTAGCTTGCATAATCTTGAACATAACATTACTAGTGTGCGAAATGAGCAAATTGTTTGGTAATTTGAACATTCTTTCACATTGCCCTTCTTTAGAATTGAGACATAAACTGATCTTTTCCAATCCAGTGGCCATTGTTGAGTTTTCCAAATTTTCTGGCGTATTGAGTGCCACACTTTAACAGCATCATCTTTAAATAGCTCTGTGGAAATTACAAGACCTCCTATAGCCATAAACTTAAAAAATATATATTTTGATAGCTTTCAATAGAATTTATATCTTTTTAATTTTATGCATTATAGTTTATGAATTTAAAACATTATTCTGAGGAGTCTGTTTGTTTCACCAGAAAGCCAAAGGCCTTCATGACAAAAAACAAACAAACAAACAAACAACTTTTTAAAACCCCCGAACTAGGGAGAAGTATCAGATTGTGTGCTTTTATGGATAATTTCCCCTTATTGTAGCTGCCAATTGAAACAGAACTTGAAAAAACATCATCATGGGAGACCAAAAACAAAAATCAAGTGGTGAGGTGATGGGCATTTATTGGGTATGTAGGAAACATGGATGCTAGGAAGGTGATAGGAATATGGCAGGGAATAATGTAGGGAAGTATCAACATAGGAATGGAGTAAAGGGAAAAGGATAGGCCAGACTAAAAGGGGAGCTTCCCATTTTTGTTACTAGGACGGAATCTTAGATGGTTCTAGAGAATATCCTAAGGCAGGCTAATTTTGTGATGAAGAAATCCAAAGTCTCCATATCAACTACTTTCCCCACAGTCATCCATTTTGTTTTTTAAAGATTGTGGGTTTCAGCAGAGGATATGGAAGGAAGTGTGTAAAAGATATGATGCTAGATTTGGAATCAGAGAACCCAGGATTTAATACAATTCTGTCATTTCTTACCAGAGTGACTAATGGTCAAGACACTTAATTTTTCCTGTGCTTGAGTTTTCTTATCTTTAAAAAGAGCAATGTGAATGAGGCAGCCTCTCTGGTCCTTTCTGTCTCCAGGTTTATGATCCCATGACCTGAATATCCTAAGTATTGGAAACACTTCACAATTTAGTAACATGTAAAGTGGGTAGCAACATTGCTGTGGTACAGGGTCATAAAGTAAGTTAGAGATCTGGCTTCAGAGTGAGGGATACCTGTATTCAAGTCTTGCCTCTTACACATTCTGGTTGTGCCACTTATATTCTTAATGCCCCTATTCAACTCCTACTGAGATTATAAAGTACAAAAGCATTGCCAGTGTTTATTGGGAGAGAGATTTCCTCAAAAAGAATCCCTTGAACCAATGAAATCTTAAGTCTAGGCTAGAGGTTCTTAACTTTTTCTTTTTATCTCATGGTTCCTTTGTTAGTCTGGTAAAGTCCATGAACCCCTTCTCAGAATAGTGTTTTTAAATTCATAGAATAAAACACATTAGGAAGGAAACCAAAAATTAGTGAAAATAAACATCAACTTTTTCTTTCCCTATTCTAGGTTATTGATTTCCTAACATATATTCATAGACTCTCGGTTAAGAATGGTGATTGTTGTTTTTCAGTCATGTCTGACTCTTTGTTACCTCATTTGGGGTTTTCTCAGTGGAGGTACTAGAATGGTTTGTCATTTCCTTCTGTAGCTCATTTTACAGATGAGGAAACAGAGGCAAAGAGTTAAGTGATTTATTCAGGGTCATATAGCTGGTAAGTGTCTGAGGCCACATTTAAACTCAGAAAAATTAGTCTTTCTGTCTCTAAGTCCAGACCTCTGCCCACTGCCCCACCTACCTACCCTAATGTTTGATCTAAAACAAAAACAATAGCATTCATAACCCATTTCTTTTGGGAATTAAGATTCCCTTATTTGAGTATGTTATTAATTTAGCCAATAAGCAGATATTTTCCTAGGCACTAGATATAGAGACAAAAATGAAACTCAATGTAAGTTCCCCCAAAACAGAGAATAACAGAGAGCTAACATATATATCAATGAAGTAAGTATAATATAATTAACCTGGAAGCACTAGCATCCAGATTGATTAGAAAAGGGTTCATGTAGGAGATAAATTTTATTTGAGATTTTATTTGAGGTGTGTGTGTGTGTGTGTGTGTGTGTGGTATATGTACACAAACATATATACATATATATATTTAGGAAGGGAAATATATACATATGTATGTACTTATATATAATATGTATGTATACATATAGTGTGTTTATTTTCTTTCCTATAATGGAAAAGGTACATTTAATTCTTTTCTTTAAGGATTTATTTATTTTTCTAAACTAATTACAGAAAATGAATAATGATGAACAAAATTAAAATGTAAATCTAATTTTCTAAATAAAAAAAACACTTGGAGTAAAATTTTCTTCATTTCAGAAAAAATTCCACTTCTGGTGCTAGAAAATTAAAAAACTTTGCTCTGTTTCTCTTACTGCTCAGTTAGCATCCACATGAACAGTTCCTTCAGCGTTTCTCATCTGCCTTTCTCCTAGGTAATGTCAGTCAGCTTACTCCAGTTTGACTGTAGACACCTATAGTGTCTACTATTTCTAAGTGCTCTCAGCATTTCCTGGTGAGCTTTGGAGATTTCAATCAGAAATATCTGTCAGGCTCCTTGTTTGCAATGGGCAGAATGTGATGGTAGAGGAAATGGCAAGCTAAAACATGGAAATTCTAGCATCTAGTTCCAGATTTTTTCCTCATTCAGTCAAAGAACCTGGGTTTGAAGCACTGGTTCTACCACTTACCAAACTCCAGTAAATTTTTATTTCAGATCAGCTCCATGTTTCTTCTTTTAGTTAACTATGTATTGTCTGTTCTAAAAAAAAAAATTGATAGATTTCAGTTGGATTTTAATAAATTCTGGGCAGGTGATTTTTCATGGAGAATGATTATGTGGAGATTTTAGTGCTAAATGTCATACTGATTGGTGTGTCAGTGTAAGGTTTTGGGGTAGTTTTCAAGGACCTAAGGAAACATTTATGGGAACAGTACCATAAGAAGTGAAATAATTTTCAACTTTTCTGCTCCAACTTTGTCCCAGTACTATTCCGGAGAAAAGTGAGTTTACGGATGGAGGTTCCTAGTAAAGCTAAAAGATAAACTGGTAACAGAATGAGGGTTAGAGAGCTGACTATAGAATTTTAGAATCCTTAAATGTTAGAACTAGAAAGGACCTTGGAGAGAAACTGATTTCTTTACTTTCATTTTACAAATTGAAGGTTGGACCACTGGAGGTACAAGGTCACAGAACAAGTTGGTGACAGAGTGGGAACTAGAACCCAAGTTTTCTGAGTCACCTTTCATTATATTTTTCAAAAGACAGAACAAAAATGAAACAGTAAAATAATAAGAATCATAAAGGTAGATATTAGTACAAATGATACATAAAGGTACAATGTTAGTAAATTTCTGAGACAGTATGCAAAATGTATTATTGTGTATACTATATTGAAGTCAGCTGAGAAAAGTCTATAACTTCAATTATGACTAGGTTATTGCTAGCTCTATGACAGGAGCTAAAATAATTATTGTCTTAGTAGTTAACTTCACATTTTTAAAAAATCTTTTTAAAACTGGAGCTTCCCATCTCACCCAGGCTAGAAGTTCAGGGGGTACCAGCCTCTCTCATAACTGGGATTGCAGGTATTTTCCATCATACCTTGACTGTGGTGACATGAGTGAATATTAGTGACTCTTAGGAAACAGGAATGATCTATTTCATTTGGACATATGCTTAATTGATATAGATTTCCAGCTCCTTTTATTGAGGAATTTAATAAATTATATTCTATATATGGGAATTGGCTTATTGGTGCTCAAGAATGTCTAAAGGAAGGAATTAAGTTTAAAATTTAGGTGGATGAAAGGTGAGGAAAAAAAGAACATTTTATTTGTAAGGACCCAATTTGACTCCCATTTTTTAAAAAATCAAGAGACCCTAATTCAAATTTTGTGAAGTGTTACATAAGGCTTTAGCTGCATGCTTCCCATTAAGTCAATGATCCCCACTGGCTTTAATGGGGATCATGCAGACAAAGCCCCATGAAACACTTTGCACATTTAGTTGTATCTACAAAACTTCTTAGGCAATTCAAATATTCTTTTGCTTGAATAAGACAAAAATAATTTGGGCATCCCTAAAGCTTTTATTTTGCACTAAAAAGCATACTATAAAATAATTTAATGATATCTTAAAAGAGAAAAAACGCATAATGAGATGTTGTGATTATTTTTTGACAACACTTACCATAGTATCACATAATGAAATAAGGAAGAATTGTTGAACAGATTACAATTGCAATAGGAATAAGGCTGTTAACAAATTAGAAGGAACTGGTGCACATATGATGGCTGATCCAAAGTACTTAGAGCTTCACATCTTTCCCCTTCTGTCACTGCAGATACTTTTGAAATTGTAATAAGAGTAGACTGTGCTTCTGCTCCTTATTCAAGTTTTCCACAGCAGCTTTCTTTCCTTGCCCAGACCTCCAACATAGAAAGAATTGCTGCTTATCAGAGAAAGTCTGGGACATGAAACTCATGGTGGTGGTGGGGGGGAGGGTGAGCCAGAGCTGAGGAGGTTCTAGAAGCTGGATAGGGGGTTTGGAAGAAGGCTAAACATAATAGCCACACAGAGCACTATTAGTAGGGAGAAGGAGACATGTTCTTGTCAGGACACTGAATAGAAAGATATATGAGAAGTCTTCAGCAAGACTACAAGAGATGGAGAGGGCGTAGGAGGAGATTCCTTGGCTTAGTCTGGCTTCGGCAGTCTAAAGAGTGATAATTCTAGAGCTGTAACAAGAAACACCAGATTACCCAGCCTCTCTGGTCTTGAGTCTGCCCAGCTGATAATGAAGGAAATCAATTTAAGTAATACATACCTGGGATCTTATACTTCACTGTTGGTGATGTGAGTTTTCAATTAACCTTGTCTTCCTTCCATAGAAGGGTCAAAACAGAGAGTTTAAAGTAGGATTTGAGTATTATTCCCCTAGAGGCATGGGGGATGCCAGTTGATTTGGGTATCAGTTCAAAGTTGACTTCCTAATTCAGTTCCCTATAATTTATTTTTTTATTGGGATGCTTCATTGTATAATGGGAGTGGTCCTGGTTTCTCAGATGATATGCCAGTAGAAAACAAATTCTAATGATAACACAACAAAAACATTAATAATAGCAACTTTTATATAGTGTTTTAGAGTTTGCAAGGTAATTTACATATATTTTTTCATTTTATAATTATACCGCTTGATGGGATAGGTGAAATTTCTTTTACAGATGAGAAAAGTGATGTTATGAGAGATTATGACAATTAGAAAATGTTTGACTCTGATTTGAATTCATCTTCCTGATTCCTGTTTCAATGCTGCATACATTGAATAATATGTCAAACACAATATGAAGTGCTAAGGATACAAAGCGACAAACAGCCCCTGGTCTCAGTGAACTCACATTGTAATGAGAGAGACAATATATAAACAGCTAGGTGCTTACTTGTCAGATACAATGTAAATAGGATGTATTCTAGGAGGAAAAACAGTGTCAGTGGAGGACTGGAGGTGGGTAAGAGATGGAGAAAAGATCTAAGACAGAAAGTAGGGTTTGAGCTGAGTAGTAAAGGGACCTAGATAATTGAAGACACAGAGAAGGGACAGTATTCCAGTTATGGGAGACCACAATGAAAAGGTACAGAGTTCAGAATTGGAAGAATGTTAAGTAGGTTAAAGTTGCTGTATCATCAAGTTTGTGGAAGTCAGGAAAGTATGATAAAATTGAAAAGATGGGAAGGAGCAAGATTGGGATGGATTTTAACTCCTGATGAGAAGATTTTACATTTGATCCTGGAAGTAATAGGAAACCAGAATTTATTGACTAGGGGACTGAAAAGGTTTATCCTGTACTTTAGGAAAATCATCTTTTGCAAATGAGTGGAAGGAGGATAAATCAACATGGAGGGATTTGAAGCAGGTAGATCATTCAAAAGCTATTAATCCAGACCAGTGTCAGAGTGGTGGAAAAGGGGACAGAGGGAGCTCAAAATCACAGTTTCTAGGCTATCAACTTTAATTTGACTATTTATTCTCTAAATGATTTTCCTTATTTGATCACCAGAGAGTAGATATACTACTAGGGAAATTGAATTATGTCAGTCTTTGCATTCTCATTATAAATAAAACTAGAATGTTGAATAAAGCTGTGACTAAATCCAATAATGCTCCCAGGTACTCCTTCGGTACTTAGATGACTCGGTGGTCTTGTCTTTATCAAAAACTTAAAAGTAAAAAAGAAACATCATTTATTGCAGCATTGGAGAATCTTGTATTATAATATTAAAAAAAACTTGCCAAATGACTGCCATAGGAAAAAAAAGTACAGCTCATATACCAACAAAGATTGTGCAGAATGAAGAAGTAGAGAGATTCTGTGGAGAATCTGACAGATAAGGATATATTTTGAGACTTGTTTTACTTCAATACAAAGCTGAGAATGGGTGAAAATGGCAAGATATATATTGGAAAATATGGGTAAGGAATAAGAGGAATCCAAAGCTTGTAGATTTCAGAGAAGGCCCACACCAGTATATCATGATTATGTTCTTTGAGAAAAGAATTGGGCTGCCCTGAACATGGTAATCTCTAGATAACATCCTGAAGTGACATTTAGTATATATTAAAAGTCAGGAAATGATGTGTTACTCATAGGCTACTCATTCCTGAATGAGACATTTGTGTACAATCAGATAATTGACTTGTTAGGGCAAGGATCAAAAATTAGCATTGAACAATAAGAAAAGATTATGGCACACATTTGAAACAACTCGGTTCTGACAAATTAAAATGAGTACATAATGGATAGTAGAAAGAATAACAATAACAATTATAATAATTTCATATCCATGTGTGATACACATCAATTGATATAACAAAGAGACCAAAGAGTTTAAAAATTACCTTAAACCTCACCAAATGACATCAATCAAAAGTAACTCAGTTTAGAATAAAAACTAAATTATGAAATTATCTGAAGATGGATGATGGTAGTTTATGAACAATATTTTTTTCATGAAGTAGGGAATGTAATGGAAAGAAAAATCAGTTTAAATAACACTTAGTAACATCCAATAAAGCAGTCATCTTAAGAATATTTAAGGAAGAAAAATGGAATATAAGTGCAACAATTACTTTTAATAATAAATATTTTTGAATATATTTTCATCATAATAACAATGCATTTTAAAATCATAGTCCCAGATGTGCTTTGGCAGTGCAGGGTTGGAGAGAGTAGAAATGATACTAAAGAGAAAAAAAAGAGGTAGAAAAAAAACCAAGTAGACTGGAACAATTTTACATGGAGGAGAACCAGGCAATGAGCACTGGGAGATAAAGTCACAAAGTATTTGGAGAAGTTAGTCTAACATTTCATACCTGAAAAAAGACAACAGAAATTGTCAACAATTACCATCTCATTGGCCTACTTTCCTATCTACACAAAATGGTTGTATATAAAAAGTACATCTACACACAAATTGAGGGCATCCTGAATGAGAATGTTAGTAGAGAATATACAGGCGATTATAACTGATCTTCCCCAATGTATCACATCTTTGCCATCATATAATTGAAAGAAAGATGGAGATAATATATGATCCTACATCCTAATTATTTTTATAATGCATTTGATTCAGTAAAACAAAAAGTATCTCTTCTAAAAAGATTTCTCCTAACTATACATCAGAGTCATTTAAGATTCCTTGAAATAAATAACATTATCGGTAATTACTCAAAAGAATTTGGTTTGATGATTCACCTAGGAAAAAACAAGTGAATAATGAATATAGTTATCAGAATATGAATTCATTTGGATGTATAATCTATAAAACCATGTTTCTGAATGAATCCTTTCTAGAATAAATTCATTTAAATATGTTTGTGTACTTTGCATAAAATAATTCATAAAAGTTTTCTGAAATTTACTTGAGCTAATCAATTCTAGAATTTCTAGTGCTAGTATTTTAAGAGTACTGTTATGTTGTTTAATTATTTTTAGTCTTGTATGACTGTTTGACCTCCTTTGATGTTTTCTTTGCAAAGATAATAGACGGGTTTGCCATTTCCTTCTCCAGGTTATTTTACATATGAGGAAACTGAGGTAAACAGGGTTAAGTGCATTTTCCAGGGTTACAAAGCTACTAATTATATCAGGCCAGATTAGAACTCCTGACGCCAGATCTGGTGCTCTATCCACTGTTCCACTTACCTACCAGAATGCCACTACAGTAGTTATTCATTGGACAAATTTCTACCATATATTCAACTAGTTAAAACTATGGCTTAGGGGTGGCTAGGTGGTGCAGTGAGCAGAGGACCAGCCCGGGAGTCAGGAGGACCTGAGTTCAAATCAGACCTCAGACACGTAACTCATAAAACTAGCCATGTGACCTTGGGCAAGTCACTCAACCCCAATTGCCCTCCAAAAAGCAAAAAACAAAAAACAACCCCCCCCCAAATAATTATGGCTTATATAATTTGGAGATTTAAATGTCAAAATTTGTACATGAATAGAGCAAAAACAAAGTTTAAAGAATTAATGTTTAAGTACTTTGTTCTTCCATGTTACCTTTATATGTGAAGTATCTAGAAACTATTGTTGACACTGTTAACATTCTAAAGGGACCAAAACTTTTAGGTTGAACTGTATTTTCTTTAATGAAATTTACCTTTCACCATCCATTCATAAGATCTTGATTAGTTGTCAAGTATAATCCATCAAAATGACTTAGAGTATGTTTGCAGAACATTGTGTAGAATTTGACCTTTTCCTAAGTCTTACTGGGGCTCAGCTAGCTAAATCTCTTATTTTAGAGAATATTTTCTTGGATCTCAGATAAATTCTCCAATTGTTATGTGCACCAGAAAAAAAATAGGCCTATTAAACAATAATTTTTTCATATACATAATTGTCAGCCTCTTTCTTCCAGATAACTGAATAGTTAAGGTGTCTTAAAATCACTGAGGAAAGATTTTTTTTTAGATTCATAATGGGCTTACAACATGTCTTTCCCAGACATATAAGAAATGGAGATAAGGCTTTTTTTCTCATCTATATAGTTAGAGAAGATGCTATTTGGATTTTGGAACCCCAAAAGTAGTTGACCACTAAAGAGTTTGTGAATTTAAGTCTCAATTTTATCTTATCTAAAATGAAATTGTTGGACGACACTCATCTTTTCAGTCCCTCTCACAGAATAAGTAATATTTATTTATATAGTAGTTTAAGGTTTACAAAGTACTATACATGTGAATGATGACATGAAATACTCTGGGCTAGATGGGTATTATGAAGAAACATATATGCTTAACAGAAATCTAGGGGTCATATAGTTGATAACTTTACAACCACAAATTAATTTTATGACCTCATATGCTTTGTATGTGTGTGTATGTATATATACACAGATGTTTATATATGTATACACATATAGGTAATAAGATAAGCTAGAGATCCATCATAAGATGACAAATTTAAAGTCATAGGATTCATGGAGAGGAGAATTTATGGAGAAAGAATCCTTACCAAAATGATTATAAAAGAGTAGATCTGTAGAAAAATAGGGAAAGTGGCATTAAAGTTTACTATCTACTATGATCACATGCTGAAATCCAGAAAATATGTTAGAGGGTAGAAAAATGATGGAGACAAGTTGGGTAAGGAATAATGGAAATAGAAGTAGAGTTGATATAGTGTGAAAATGCCATGGAATACAAAGAGGGAAGGATAAATTAAAAAAAAAAAGTTAAAAAAAACCTAACAAACAATGCCTATAAATATAGTATTGAGGTATAATATCAGATTTGGGACTTTGAGGTGCTTAGACTTTTGTTAGAATTCTCTGTCCAAAGCAGAGTGACTAATAAATCACTGAGGCCTTAATAACAATGTCATTCTTTAAGAACTGAAGAAGTAGCCAAGAAGTGTTGCTCTTCTGGGTCTGATTGTGACCACAAAGAGAACTGTTTGGTGAGATATGAGTAAGAAAGAACCTAACGTTAACATTCATGATGACGAAGTAGAGAAAAATAGGGCACCCAACTCAAACTCACAAAGAATACCATAAATAAAAGAGGCTTTTGATTTCATCTTCTCCACCTCAAACTTTAGCAGGACATCCCTTAAATATTCTTCCCATAAGCAGCTATTCAAGACTTGATCATTTCCGGTGGTGGACAGCTCATTTCCTTTACAGAAAATAGTAAATCAATTCTAGATCTAAATCTCAAACGGGAATAAATGAACAATTGAAAGAGTTGTCTTAACAAGTTTTTCTCATATGGGGGGAATAATGTTAAACTCCTTTGAACAAGGTGAAAATATTACAATAAAACCTTTCTGCTCCCTGAAATAACAATGGGGTAAATCAGGAACCTTGAGAATCATTCAGATGAGTAATCAGTTCAGTGAAAGTGTGGAAGAAGGAAAGGCAAAAATGAGTTCTTAAGGAAGAGAACAAGTGTAAAAAAACAGTAGAAATTTTTTAGAAAACAATGACTGAGTCTCAAAAGCAATAGATTCTATGAAAAGGGGAAAAAATCCAGAATTTAAATTCAAAAAATGTGAAGCCTGGAGGAAAATTAATGGAACAAAATCAAAAGATAAATTTATAAGAACACACACGAGTTCTACCAAATTGGAATGCTGAATTTAGAGACAGAATGAAAAGAGGTAATCTAAGGATTACATGTCTTATAGAAAATCATAATGACAAAAATCTATCAGCCTTAAGGAACTAAGATGAAATAACTGCTTTTGAATAATGGATGAGATGGCAAAGTTCTTGAGAATCAATGAACATCAACAGAAAAAAACACAAGTTTTTAACACATCAAACTATTTTCCCCTTGCTCCTTGCAAAATGTTGTTGCAGACTATTGTAATTCTGAAGTTTTTATTTATATTCCAAGTAAAACCAATCAGAATAACACATTAATCACCAAAATAAAAGGAAACATTGGAATACGATAATCCAAAAATCGAAGATAGAATGGCATGCCCAAATAACATCCCGCAAAGATTAACTTATGCATCAAAGAAGATAATTAGACATTGAGAATAGTTTTTTTATTTGTATTCATTTTGAAATTAAATACAAAAAAAGAACATTTCCCTGTAAACAGCACAACATAAAAAGAAGTATCAGTATGAATTTACATTTCACACAGCTTACTTTAAAAAAAATGCTATGTATACCCTGTGAACACATCTTGTTCAAAGTTACTCTGCTTTTTTGTGCTTCCTTCTAAGTTATCTTTTGTTCTCTGTTGTGCACTTCTTATTTTTCCTATTCTTATCCCACCCTGCCTCAGAGAAGGCTACCATTAGACTCAAATATACGTATATGTAAAACCATACTATGCATAATTCTATTTATCAGTTCTTTCTCTGGATTTGGATAGCATCTTCTGTCATAGGTCTTTTGTTTGTTGGTTTCAATAATCATAATCTCAAAATGACTTAGTTTTTCAAAGTTGTTCTTAGAATACTATTGCCATTTTGGTGTACAACATTCTCTCGGTTCTGCTCATTTTCGGCAAGCCTTTTCATGTTTTTCTAAAATGAACCAACTCATCATTTCTTAAAGCTCAGTAGTATTCCATCAAAATAATATACCACAACTTGCTTAGCCATTCCCCAATTGAAAGGCATCCCCTGAATTTCCAGTTCTTTGACACCACAAAGAGATCTGTTATAAATATTTCAGAATATATAAATTCTTTCCCTTTCCCCCCAATTACCTTGCAAAACGCACCTAATCATGGTATTGCTGGGTCAAAAGTGTGAAAAATGATTTTTAATAATCATTATCTTGGAGATTCAGAGTTTCTCTCAGTCCCCTTCTTCCAAAGTTCAGTTTTTCTTCATAAGGACATTACTGATAATGAAATTGCATTGAGCCTCCCTATACAGGTCAAACCCCACCCACACTAACCAGTAATTTAATGTAAGGTAGGGAAGATTGTATGGAAACAGATTCTTTTGTCTAGATATCTCAAATCCTGGGTATCTGATAAAAAAAGGCATTTCCTCTGTCCAGAGATAAAAATGAGGATGGAGTGACATCAGCCCCTCTTGAAAGGGTATATAAATTGTGCCCCCAAACCTCCAAATGAGCATGGTTTCAGAACGACTCCCTTGGGAAGCTTAGTTCTAGACTGCAGCTCCCATGTAATGCATGCTGCCCGCTTTGAGAGAAATAAAACAATGAACAACCTAACTCTGTCTTTCTAAGACCTAACTGTGTTTATGATTGACAAAGGGTATGTACAGTCTTATAATTCCTTAGGCATAATCCCAGAATAAGTTTAGTAATTCCTTCAAAAGAAATGAGAGATGATCTGGGTATTAAATATGTACATAATAGGTACTTTACTGTCAGGATTATTAGTGATAGGATTTCTGTTCAGATAAAAGTTAAAATAGAAGACTTATAAATTACTTCCAATTCTGTGAATCACAGAAGACTCTGTCCTTTTCTAAAAGGCCAATTGACCTGTAATATTATGTTCCTTTCTTGATTTTTTTCTTTGTATTAGTTATAATGCACGGAGTCAGGAGATAGTGGATCCTCATTGAGCTTTATATATATTTTTTCTCCTCTGGCAAAAGCTATTTAGACAAATACTGGCAAAAGCTTAGGATGGAGAATCATCAGAGGCCTGGGCTCATTTACTTAAAGTTCATATGCTTTTCCTGAATTCATTAATAATTCAATTTTCTCATCCACAAAAAAAAGCCAAGAATAGGTGATCTCTAATATTGACATCTCTAAAACTCACAATCCTATTTTGAAGGTTCTTTTCATTCAGAGATTGAAGCTCATATATCTTTAGTAATTTGTATACGGGTTAGAGAGACTCACATGGTACCTTAGACATGGCAGGCATTCAAGAAATGGTAATAAAATTTGATGGATTGAATTGAATTTCTCTTGGGCTGGTAGAAAAGCATCTAGAGAAATTCTCAACTTTTTTTGGGGAAAAGTTGATTTTGATTTATCTTTTGGTTTCATAGAAATCATAGTATCTTATATTTGCCTAGTACTTTATACTTTAATGTGTGGCAGGTAAAAGATGAAATAACTGAGGAAATGAAGGTTTGTGCTTCTGATTATGTTCATTTATTAAGCAATGCATGTCCATTGCCTAACAAATTGGGACCAGAAGCCTTCCTCAAATTTGACACTGGACAAGGAGAGACCAGATTTGACACTGGACAGGGGGAGACCAAATTTTATACATTAAAAACAATTAATCAAATAAGTCCAATTAATTACAAGGAAATAGTACAGCAATAGGTTTTCTGATTTCTAATTGGAGGAAAGATTAGAGATTTTCCAAGTTGGGAGGGAAAAAGTCAACAGGTACAATTCCTTAAATTCAGAAAAAGAGGTGCCCAACCCTGAGTGTCTGTAAAGAATCAAAAGAACATGAAAATAATAACTGATTGATCAATATGGCACCCTATATCAGATAAAATGTATGGGTTATTTGAGATGTATAAATGTGAGAAAATTCCTTGCATCAGTCTTTGGATCTGAGTTTCTGGTGAACATAATGTAGGTCCTTAGTTATGGGTCTCTAAATGCAGTAGAAGTGATCCAGCCTCCCAGCCACAGAGGGCTAGGTATTAACAATGCAATAAGGTTTTCTTCCAATTTTCAACATTAAATAACATTTTCTCACAAGACAGAATTTGGATTAGACTTGTAATTGAGTACAAAAGGAAGATAGCTCCAAAATTGAGTCACAAGACTGTCATGTGGTTAACTTAACTACTTGCTCCCCTTATCCCCTCAATTCCCTCAAATGTAGGAAATCATATGGGGGAGTTTCATAATAAAAATAGCAAATACACATGTGTGCACATGTATGCATTATATATTATATATATGTATATATACATATAATTCCTGATGTGTAGGTTCATAAAGCAGTATTAATACATTTATCTTGATTTAATTGATATTTATTGAATTCATAAAATTAATCCTAATAAATTTTAAGCTTCTCAATAGAGGTGATCATAAGATAAATCCATCTTCCATAGAATCTTATATAAAGTTTAGTGCATTCTACATTCACTGAATGACAAAATGAACTATTCTACTATATAAGTTATATATGATTAATCATTCATAGGCTTATAGATTTACAGCTGAAAAGATTTTTAAAGTCCATCTAGTCCAGTCTGTTCATTTTAGAAAGGAAGAATTGAGTGCAATCAGTATTAATATTGAGTGACTTGATTACAATCACACATTTCCTAAATGTCAGAAGCTAGATTTGACTTATTCACCCCCAAGCACAGACCTCTGTCTACAACACTGTAATGCTAAACTTAGTTTTAAGTGGGATCATACAATATCATTGGAGGGTATCAATCATCCATTGCCTTAAGTTGAGAATAGATGCTACTTTCTTTTTGCTACTTTAGACTATAATTTCAGTCATTATATTGTTTCTACCTATAAGAACAGACATGCTTTAGCAGTAAATTTGTGGAGATTATAATTAGTTTTGCTTTTATATAATGATATCAATAAGATATGGCCAATACTAACATAAAAAAAGAAATGCTAGAATATTGAAATCTAGGAACAGGATCAAAGTAGAGAATAGAACAAGTGGGAGGTGTGATAGGTGGGAGGGAAATATAGTCAGTCTTTTACAATATATCTTCTATGTTATTGTTTTGCATTAGCCACACATGTACAACGTATACTGAACTGCTTATCTTCCCAGTAAGGGTGGGAGACAAGGGAGGAAGGGAATGAATCTGGAATTCAACGTTTTAAAATCAAATACTCAAATATGTATATATATATATATATATCTATATACTATTATTAATACTATTTTGCATGTAATTGGGAAATAAGATATATAGGCACTGGGGCATAGAGATCCACTGGAAAAGTGTAAAGGGGTATGGGAGAAAATATTGGAGAGAGCAGATTGGAGGAGGGTATACCCTATGGGACTGCTATTTTGGGACATTGGGTAGGGGAAAACGGGGAGAAAATTTGTAACTCAAAATCTGGCGGAAATGAATGATGTAAATCAGAAGTTAATAAAGCATTTGAAAAAATAAAAAAAGAATATTGAAATCTAAAAGTAGATTAGGATCTAACATTAGTAGAGGAGATCAACAAGAACACTGAGCCATTTATTAAATTTCAGAGGTTATTATGTGAAGGAAAGAATCCTTAAATAAAAACAGAATCTGGATTAGAAAAAAAGAGAAGTTAGAACTTTTCAGTGTCTGAGAAATGACTTTAAAATGAATCAATTTACTTTGATTTTAGAAGAGGAGAGGATATAAAATCCTATATTTCATAAAGAACTCTGGGGCAAGGGGAAAAACAAGTGAACCAGATAATGGGCTATTATTTTGATAAAAAAAAAAGGAAAAGTTAGAAATACACATTCATCTAAAGACACCAAGTTCTGTAGAAGAGTATTAAGCATTTCCAAGAAAATTAATAACTGGAAATTCATGGCAATAGCAAGTGAGCAGCATGCTGAACAAATTCAGTTAGGCAAATATAAGGAGAGAAATGAGTGAACCAGCTAGACAGAAGGGCAATGGAAAACATAATAATGTCAAATGATGTAATGGTAGAGAGGTAATAAAAAACATGAAAGGCTTACAGGGTCATCAAATAGACCAACAAGTGACTATGGGTGTTTATCAGGCAGACAAGAAAAATGTAAATGGGTTAAATTTCTGAGTTTCTTAATGCAAAGAATAACTCCTTGCTATATCATGTAGAGTTGAACTGCGGTCTAAACTGTAGCATTATTCCAAGAAGCCTATTTAATCAAAAATGTAGAGAAGAAGGAAATGATCAGGTCTATATAGGGTAATGAAAGTATAAGAAGAGCAGTGACCAAGAGGAAAATTTTATCTAAAACCCCAGTAATCTGAAACAACACATTTGAGTCAATAGGAATATGTAATACTTCCCATATATCATTAATGCTGGGAATAAAAGGCTTCCAAAAAATGGGCCTTTTAAAGGTATAATTCACAAGGTCACAGGGAAAGCCAAAAATTAGTTTGTTAATTGGTGTGACAGTTACCTACTACTATGTTATTGCTGCTATTTGTCCTTCATTCTTGAAGAGAGCCATGTCATCAGGGAGGTGATGATATGGTATGCAAATGAATTGGATTTAAATGAGGGAGGGTTGTACAAGATGACCACCCTCACTTTCTCCTCCAGAGCCATCTGAGTCCAATGGCAAGATATAGTATGACTAGAGATAGCTCTGGATTGGGGTGGGGGAAGGGGGGATATTGTGGACCTGACCTTCTCAAAAAAGAGTCTTTCCCAGGTCTCAGTTTGACTGAGTCGATGCCCATTCAGTGAATAAAGCTTAATAAGAAAGGAGGCAGAGAATGGCATCTGGGAGCAGAAGACTCTTGCATTTCTAGACTAAACAGAAAGAATTCTTATTTACCTTCTTTCTGAGCCAATCAGAGACCAAATGATGACTAATTAGGGCGTGGCCTGAGACCTACTGTTGGCCAATCCATGAGAGCCAGAGTGATTTGAGGCTAAGGTTGGTCTTTAGGAGAAAAAAAAATGTTTAAGAAATTAAGATTTACATTCCCTTTGGGCAGAGCATAGGAAGGTAAAGTTGTGATACCTTATGTGATATTATGGAGCATAGATTCCCAAAGTGTATGATACCAGACCTAGGGGTGTGCAGGAATGATGCAGGGAGGTACTTTGAAATGATGCAAATTAAAAAAAAAACACTGTTAATGGGTTAAAAAAAAGTAGATTTCCAGAGGGGTACGGAGTAATTTTTTTTTTTAAAAAGGGGGCAGTAGACCAAATAAGTTTGGGAACCTTTGTATGAAAGTTTCAGAGAAGTCCAAATGGAAGAAAAGAGGTAGGGTTGATGTCTTAAAACAGCTGGATTCTTGAATATTTTCTAACTACAAATCTGAATATCTCATTTATCCTTAAGAAAAAAAGAGAACTGATAGAAGGTTTTTCTGGAACCAAAAATTAAGAATAATTGTAAGGCACTGTGGTAGAAAGAACATGGGACTTAGAATTAGAGGAATTGAGCTCAAGTTACCGGTTGTATATCTTGAGGTTTATACCTCACTTATCTAGGTCCTGGTTTCCTCATTTGCAAAATGCTAAGTATCAGAGTTTTCAAGGTCTTGAAGCTCTGTTTCAATAGTCCTATGATAGTATGAAAATAATTTCATTATTTCTGGCAAATATGTCATTTGTTTAAATATTCCAAGTGTTGATGGCCCGTCTAAAAGTCAGCATTTCACACAGGTCACATACTCATACGTTTGTATCTCTAGGAGATTAAATTTATATATAAAACCAAGGTTTAGTTTGATTATAAAAATACATTTTTTTCCATGAGGAAGAGATAGCATTGTTTACTAGAAAGTACTTGACCTGTGATCAGGAAGACCTAAGTTTGAATTCAGATCCAGATTCTCCATCCCTCTCTGGCCTTAAATAATATAACCTCTCTTGGTTCCAGTTTGGACTTAATTAACTTTAAATTCCTTTAATTGTTTCAACTAAGATTATACAATTGTCCTTAGACTTTCTAAGTTTCCTTTGCCATGAATGTTGTTTTGTAAGGGAAAAACAAATTATATTTTAATGAATTTAACATTTTAATCACTAATCCACACTTGAAAGGAAACGTGGTGCAGTGGATACATGGGATTGGAAATCAAGATGTCTTAGGTTAAAGTCAAAACTCTGACAGATATAGGCAATGTAATCATAGGTGACCTGACTTTTGATTATCCCAAATAAATTTCATAGACATGCTGTAGTGGAATGCGCCCTGAATTTGGAGTGAGAAGATGTGGAATCAAATCCAAGTTCTGTAACTTATTAGCTGTGTGACTGTAGAAAAATTACTTATCCAGACTGGGTCTCAGTTTTCTTAGTTGTAAAATGGAGCTATTGGACTGTTTTTTTTCTTAAATAATATTTTATTTTTCCCCAATTAAATGTTAAAACAATTTTTAAAGTTTTGTTGTCCAAATTTTATCCCTCTCTTCATCCCCTTACCCCTCCCCAAAAGGTAAGCAATCTAATATATGTGTGCAATTATGTAAAATATTTCTACATTAGTTATTTTATGGAAGAAAAGATTTTTTTAAAGGAAAGAAAGTGAAAAATAGTATGCTTTAGTATGTATTGAGATGCCATCAGTTCTTTCTCTGGAGGTGGCTAGCATGCTTCATCGTGGTCCTTTTGGATTATCTTAGACCCCTGAATTGCTGAGAATAGCTGTCATTCACAGTTGTTTATCATAGAGCAGTATTGCTTTGTACAATGTTACTTTTTACAATGTTCTCCTGGTTCTTCTCACTTCTTTCTGTATCAGTTCATGTAAGTCTTCCCAGGTTTTTCTCAAATCATCCTACTTGTTATTTTTTATGGCAAAACAATATTCCATTACAATAATATACAAGAACTTTTCATTCCTCAAATGATGGGCATCCTCCCCATTTCCAATTCTTTGCCACAATAAAAAAAGAGCTGCTATAAATATATTTGTACAGATAGGTTCTTTCTTGCTTTCCTTTGATCTCTGTAAGACACAGGTATAATAGGGATATCACAGGATCAAAGGATATGCACAGTTTGATTGCCCCTTGGAAATAGTTATAAAGTGCTCTCCATAATGGTAGGATCAGTTTACAACTCCATCAACAATGCATGTGTCCCAGTTTTCCTACATCTCCTCCAATATACATCATTTTCATTTTCTTTCATATTAGGCAATCTGATAGGCATGAGGATGGGAACTGAGAGTTATTTTAATTTGGATTTCTTTAGTAGTGATTTAGAGCATTTTTTTTCATTTGACAATAAAGAGCTTTGATTTCTTCTGAAAACTGCCTTTTCATATACTTTTACCATTTGTCAATTGTGGAATGACTTTGTATTCCTTTTAAATTTGACTCCATTTTCTATATATTTGAGAAATGAGCCCTTTATCAGAGATAATTCCTATAATTCCCCACCCCCATTTTCTTTTTTTATTTCTAATTTTGGATACATTGGTTTTATTTCGTGTAAAACTTTTTAATTTTATAAAATCAAAATTATCAATTTTTCAATTTTGAAATAGACTCTATATCTTGTTTGATCCTAATTTCTTCCTTTATCCATAGATCTGACAAGTAAACTATTTCATGGTATCTTAATTTGCTTGTGGTATCACCCTTTATGTCTATGTCATACTGTAATTTTGACCATATGTTGGTATATGGTGTGAGATATTTGTCTGTGCCTAGTTTCTGCCATACTGTTTTCCAAATTTCCAGCAGTTTTGTCCAAATAATGAGTGGAAAGTGTTATGTAATTTTGTTTATATAGTTTATAGGTTTCTCTTGTCAGGTAGATTTCCAAGTATTTTATGTTGTCTACAGTTATTTCAAATGGAATTTCTCTTTCTATCTCTTGCTGCTGGACTTTGTTGGTAATACTTAAAAATGCTGATGATTTATGTGGGTTTATTTTATATCCTGCAAGTTTACTAAAGTTGTTAACTATTTCAACTAGTTTTTTAGTTGATTCTCTAGGATTATCTAAGTATACCATCATATCATCAACAAAGACTGGTAATTTTGTTTCTTCAGTGCCTATTTTTATTCCTTCAATTTCTTTTTTTCAGTCTTATTGCTATAGGCAGCATTTCTAGTAAAATGTTGAATGACAGTAGTGACAATGGCCATCCTTACTTCAGCCCAGATTTTACTGGGAAGGCTTCTAGATTATCCCCAAGTATTACAGATTATACTTGCTGGTAATTTTTTTTTTAAAGTAATCGGGGCTAAGTAACTTGCTCAAGGTTACACAGCCAGTTATATTTTTGTGTGGGAGCCAAGTATCTGAGGCTGGAACCGATTCGGGTCTCCCGGCACTGGGACTGGTGCTCTTACTCACTGCACCACCTGGCCACCCCTGCTGGTGATTTTTGATGAATATTCTTTATCATTTTAAGGAAAGTTTCATTTATTCTTATGTTCTCTAGTGTTTTTTTAAAATATGAATGGATATTGTATTTTGTCAACGGCTTTTTCTACATCTTTTGAGATAATCATATAATTTCTGCTGTTTTTATTATTGATATGGTCAATTATACTGACAGTTTTCCTAATACTGAACCAACCCTGCCTGCATTCCTGGTATAAATTAGGCCTGATCATGGTATATGTTCCTTGTGATATATAGCTGTAATCTTGATAGCATTTTATTTAAAACTTTTATATCATTAGCCTTTAGGGAGATTGGTCTATAATATACTTTCTCCATTTTTGCTCTTCCTGGTTTAGGTATCAACATCATATTTGTGTCATAAAATGAAATTAGTAGGATTCCTCTCCTTTGCCTGTTTTTTCAAATAATTTATATAGTATTGGGATTAATGCTTCTTTAAATGGATTTGCTTGTGAATTCATCTGACCCTGGGGATTTTATCTTATGATTTATTCATTTTTTCCAAGATTAAAAACATATTCTATTTCATCTTCTGTTAATTTGGATAATTTTATTTTTGTAAAAATTTATCCATTTCACTTTGATTGTCAGAATTACTGACATACTGCTGGGCAAAAAAACTCATAATTATTGCTTTAATTCCTTCTTCATTGATGGTGAATTCATCAGTTCAATTTTTGATACTGGCAATTAGGTTTTCTTCCTTCATTTAAAAAAATCAAACTAACCAATTGTTTATGTATTTAATTGTTTTTTTTTTCATAAAATCAACTCAATTTTATTTATTGATTCAATGGTTTTCTTACTTTCAATTCTGTTCATCTCTCCTTTGATTTTCAAGGTTTCTAATTTGGTATTTAATTGGGGATTTTTAATTTGTTCTTTTTCTAATTTTTTTTAGTTCCATTCCCAATCCATTTTTTGCTTTTCATTTTATTGATGTAAGCATTTAGAGATATAAATTTTCCTGTAATGTTGCTTTGATTGTATCCGACAAATTTTGAAATATTGTCTAATATTGTTACCTTCTCTAATGAATTTATGACTTATTCTTTGACACATTCATTCTTTAAGATTAAATTTAGTTTCTAATTAGCTTTTAATTAATGCTTCCATGTCACTTTAATAAACTTAATATTTATTGCATTATGGTCTGAAAAGTGTACATTTAATATTTCTACTATTTTTCATTTGATTGTAAGGTTGTTTTTATACCCTAAAGAATGGTAAATTTTTGTGAAGGTGTGCCATGTATAGCTGAGAAAAAAGTATACTCTTTTCTATTGAAATTCATTTCTCTCTACAGGCCTATCATATCTAACTTTTCTAAGATACTATTCACCTCCTTGACTTCTTTCCTATTTATTTTGTGGTTAGATTCTTATAGTTCCAAGAAGGATAATTTGAGAACTCCCATCAGTATAGTTTTTCTGTCTATTCCCTCCTGTAATTCATTCAACTTATTTATCCTTTAAGAATTTGTATGCTTGGGGCAGCTAGGTGGCACAATGAATAGAGCACTGCCCCTGGAGTCAGGAGGACCTGAGTTCAAATCCTGCCTCAGACACTTAACACACACACAAAACTAGCTGTGTGACCTTGGGCAAGTCACTTAAGCCCAATTGCCCTCCAAAAAGCAAAAAACAAAAAAATCCTAGTAACTGCTTGCTTTTTAAAGAAAGAATTTGTATGCTATACTATTTGGTACATAATTTTTTTATTGATATTATTTCATTGTCTATGGTGTCTTTTAGCAAGGCATATTTCCCTTGCTTATCCCTTTTAATTTGTGGGTTTTTTTTAAATTTTTGTTTTGTATGAGATCATAGTTTCTACCTCTACTTTTCTTTTTACTTTAGCTAAAGAATAGTAGATCTGCTCTAGACCTTAATTTTAACTGCTTGTATCTCTGTTTTAATCATGTTTCTTTAAAGAACATGTTGGATTCTAGCTTTTAATCTATCCTGCTATTTCCACTTTATGGGTGAGTTCATCGTATTAACATTTACATTCACAGTTATGATTATTAACTGTGTACTTATCTCTATCTTATTTTCTCTTTTTTATACTATTTTATCTCTTTTTATCCTGTCACTCCTTTAAAGTCTGTTTTACTTCTAACTACCACCTTCTTTTATCCTCTCTTCAATTTTTCAGTCTCCTCTTTCTCTTAGCTCCTCATTTTCCTTCTCCTCCTTCACTGTTTGGTAAGATTGAGTTCTATCACCAATTGAGTATGTGCACATATTTTCCCTCTTTGAACAAATTAAATGTGAGGTTCAAGCATTGCCCCCCCCCTCCATTTTCCCTTGCACTGTAAAAGCTTTTGCTTACGCACCTCTTTTATGTGAGATAATTTTCCCCAACCATCTACTTCCTTCCTCCCTATGCCTAGGGCTTCCATCTTTTTTCAGCTATGCATAATTTTTATATCATCAGAACATAATTGATTCATGTTTGCACCTTCTTTCTAGAAATAATATTTCTCTTTTTTAATTAAAAATCCCCAGGCCCAGATTTTTATTTTTAAATGTAAAAAGAATTTTTAATATTCTTTAAAAAAATCAAGAGTTCTGAATTCTCCTACTCACTCCCCTCACATTGAGAAGGCAAACAATCTGATATGGGTTATGCATGTGTAGTCATGCAAAACGTACTTCCATATTAGTCATATGATAAATAAAAACATAGGAACCCCCCCCCAAAAAAAAAACCTCAAGAAAAATGAGGAATGGAAAAAAAGTATGCTTCAATCTGGGTTCAGACATTGTCACTTCTTTCTCTGGGGATGGACAGCATTTTTCATTGTAATTCCTTCATAGTTCTCTTGGATCATTGTATTTCTGAGAATAGTTGTCATTCACAGCTGATCATCTTATAATATTACTATTAATATGTACAATGTTTACTTGGTTTGACTCATTTCACTTTGTATCAATTTATGTAAATCTTTCCAGGTTTTTGAGAGTATCCTGCTCATAATTGCTTCTTGCAAAATAACATTCCTTTACATTCATATACCACAACTTGTTCAGGCATTCCCCAATTGATGGGCATCCCCTGAATTTCTAATTTTTTGCCAACATGAAAGAGCTGCTACAAATATTTTGTATTTATAAGTCCTTTTCCTTTTTTTTTAAAATCTCTTTTAGGATGCAGACCTAATAGTGTAATGGCAAGGTCAGAGGGTATGCATGGATTTATAGCCTTTTGGGCATAGTTCCAAATTGCTTTACAGAATGGTTGAATCAATTCACAACTCCATCAACAACTCATTAATTTCTCTATATAGAATATATATATAACTATATAGTTATACATACTCTTTATATAGAATATATATATATATAACTACATAGTTATATATACTCTCTCTATAGAATATATATAACTGCCCTAATAATGATTAAATTCTAAGAAGATACATTTATCATCTTCCTGTTTAGAAAGGGAAATAATTTATCTTATGGACACCCTTATGTTTTATTTTTCATATTTATCTCTTTTGCTTTTCTAGAATTTTTTATTTGAACTTTAGATAGTCTACTCAGCTTTGCTCTCTTCATCAGGATTACTTGAAAGTTCTTTATTTCAGTAAATATCCTGCTTTTCCCTTGAAGGATTACACTCAGTTTTGATGGGTAGTTTATGGGTTGTAGCGCTAACTCTTTTGTCTTATCATATTTCATATTTCAAGAATATCATATTTCAAGCTATCCACTTCTTTAATGTGTTAGCTTCTAAATCTTGTGTAATATTGACCTTGGTTCTATATTATTTGAATGATTGCTTTCTCAGTGCTTGAATTATTTTTTTTTAACCTTCAGCTCTAGAATTTATCTACAAAATTCCTGGGAGTTTTCATTTTGCTATCTTTTTCAGGAGGTGATCAATATATTCTTTCAATTTCTATTTTACCCTCTTGTTATAGGATATTAGGGCAGTTTTTGTTGATAATTTTTTGATGTGGTCTTTGTAATTTGATCATGGCTTTCTGGTAGTCCTAGATTGGTGAATAGATGATAGATAGATGATAGATAGATAGAGAGATAGATAGATAGATAGATAGATAGATAGATAGATAGATAGATAGATAGATAGGTAGGTAGAAATCTCTATCTATTTTAATTATCCTATATTTTTCCAAGTCTGTTGTTTTACCAATGAAATATTTCACATTTTCTTCTATTTTTTTTAATTTTTTGACTTTTTTTGGTTGTTTATTGATGTGTCTTGGAGTCACTATCTTCCACTTGCCCTATTCTAATTGTTTTAATACTTTATTTTTATTTATTTATTTTTTCAAATGCTTTATTAACTTCTGATTTACATCGTTCATTTCCACCAGATTTTGAGTTACAAATTTTCTCCCCATCTATCCACTGCCCTAAAATAGCAGTCCCACAGGATATCCCTTCCTCCACTCTGCTCTCTCCTATATTTTCTCCCATACCCTGTTCGACTTTTTCAGTGGATCTCTATGCCCCAGTGCCTGTATATCTTACTTCCCAATTACATGTAAAACAGAACTAATAATAGTATATATATTTGAATATTTGATTTTAAAAATTTGAATTCCAGATTCATTACCTTCCTCCCTTGTCACTCATGCTTACTGGGAAGACAAGCAGTTCAGTATAGGTTGTACATGTGCGGCTAATGCAAAACAATAACATAGTAGATATATTGTAAAAGACTGACTATATTTCCCTCCCTCCTATCCCACCTCCTACTTGTTCTATTTTCTGCTTTGATCCTGTCCCTTTTCAAAAGTGGGTGCTTCCAATTTCTCTCCCCCCTAGGCTGCCCTCCCTTCCATAATCCCCCCTCTCATCCCCTTCCCCCACTACTATCCTGGAGCATGAGAAACCCTATTTAGTGTGTATTTCATTCCCTCCTCAAGCCAAATTCAATGGGAATATGGTTGACCCATTCCCTTTTGCCTTCCTATTCTTCCCCTCCATTGTAACCATTACCCCTTGCCTCTTCTATATGAGATAGTTTACCCCATTTTGTCTCTCCCCATATCCTCTCATTATATTCCTCTCTCACCTCTTAATTTCACCTTTTAAGTATCATCCCTTCCTGTTAAATTGGACTTGTTCCCTCTATCTATGTATACCTGTAAACATATATACACAATTCACATATGTATTCATATGCCCATATACCCTCATATATATCCCTTCAAATACTGAAAAATGTTTCATAAGTTACAATTATTGTTTTTCCATGTAGGCATGTTAATAGTTCAACTTTGATAAGTTCCTTATGATTTCTTTTCCCTGTTTACCTTCTCATGCTTCTCTTGCTTCTTGTATCTAGATGTCAAAGTTTCTATTCAACTCTGGTTTTTTCAGCAAGAATGCTTGAAAGTCCTCTATTCCATTGAATAGCCATATTTTCCACTGAAACATGATACTCAGTATTGCTAGGTAGGTGACACTTGGTTTCTTCCTGGCTGCTTGTAATATTTTCTCCTTAATCTGGGAGTTCCAGAACCTGGCTATAATAATCCTAGGAGTTTTCTTTTTGGGATCTTTTTCAGGAGGTGATGGGTGGATTCTTTCAACCTCTATTTTGCCCTCTGGTTCTAAAATATCAGGGCAGTTTTCTTTGAGAACTTCCTGGAGGATGATTTCTAGGTTCTTACTTTGATCATGCCTTTCAGGTAGTCCAATAATTTTTAAATTATTTCTCCTGAATCTATTTTCCAGGTCAGTGTTTTTTCCCATGATATATTTCACATTACCTTCTGTTGTTTCATTTGTTTGTATCTGTTTCACAGCATCTTGATTTCTCATGAAGTCATTAGCTTCCAATTCCTCCAATCTAATTTTTTTTAAAGCAATTGGGGTTAAGTAACTTGCTCAAGGTTACACGGCAAGGTGTTTCTGGGTGGCTGCTAAGTGTCTGAGCCTGGATTCGATCCCAGGTCATCTTGACTCTGGGGCCAGTGCTCTTACTTGCTGTGCTACCTGGCCACTCCTCCAATCTAATTCTGAAGCAATGATTCTCCTCGTTGAGCTTTTGAGATTCTTTTTCCATTTGGCAAATTAGGCTTTTTAAGGCATTCTTCTCCTCATTGCATTTTTGAGCCTCTTTTGCCATTTGAGTTATTCTATTTTTTAAGGTGTTATTTTCCTCAGTCAGGCTGTTGACTCTCATTTTGTAATTTTCTTGCATTGTTGTCATTTCTCTTCCCAATTTTTCCTCCACTTCTCTTATCTTCTTCTTAAGATGCTCTATGGCCTGTAACCAGTTTGTATTTTCCTTTGAAGCTTTTGGTGCAGGATTTCTGAATTCATTGTCTTCCTCCTGTTCCATGCTTTTCTCCTTTTTGTCCCCAAAATAGGAGTCTAATGTTGGAATCTTCTGTCTGCTTTGTTTCCTTTGCCTGGTCATGTCACCCCTCAGTCACTTGATCCCTGGGCTTTTTGCCACAGTAGGTCTCTGCCACCAGACAGGGGAACTTTCATCCCAAATGCTGGGGTTTTCTCAGCTCTCAGAGGTATTAGATGGGTGCCCTCTCTGAGGTCTCCACATGCTCTGGCAGGGTGGACACACACCTCAGGACCTCCACCCTAGACTGCAATCCAGATCCAAGAAAGTTAAAGCAACAGTGATTACCCCTCAGACTGGTGCTTGGTCCCCCTATACTCTGCAGGCCAGGAGCTGAAGCTGCCACATGGTGCTGGCTGGCTCTTCAAGCGTTTCAGTGGCTACTTGCCCTGGGGGGCAAAAGCCATGCACTCCCACTTACTGGGTCCCAAAGTCCAGACTGCACTGACCTCTCACTTTGTCCTTTGCATCTATGTGTTGATAAATCTGGAAATGGCCACAGCTGCTGCTGATCTGGAGTCCCTTGGGTGGTGGCTGGTTAGGCCTGCCCTGGGGCTAAAGACCCAGGCTGGGCTGAACTCCCACAGTGCTGAGTTGGCTGATTCCTGCCAGCCTGCTGGGCTGTTCTCAGGGGGAGGTTAGCTTCTCTGTGTCATTTTGTGGGTTCTGCAGCTCCAAAGTTTGTTTAGAGTCCCCTTTTTACATGGATTGGGGAAGGTGGAAGCTGGAGCAGGGGGGAGGTCCTGCTTCTACTCCACCATCTTGACTCTTCCCCCCATTCTAATTTTTAACAAATTATTTTCTTCAGTAAGCTTTCATGCCTCTTTTTTCCCATTTCATTATATTTTTTTAGTTTTATATTCTTTATCTTTTTTGTTGTTCCTCTTTTACCAAGCTATTTTATTTTTATAATTTTCTTTCATTGATCTCATTTAATGGATTCTTGGGTATCTATGCTTGAGCCCCGGTTCCAAAATCACATCCAGTTCCAAAATCACATCTCTCCCTAGCCTCAAAATACTGTCTTTAGCAGTTTCTCTCTAGCAAAACAGGATAACATGCCCTAGAAAATTTCTTGTCTCTCTTCTTGATATAGTAGCTAGCTGTATCTACAGAATGTATTAGTTTGAACCAGCTGCGTACTGGCTGAACTGGCTGTGTACTAGGTGACAAAAATATTTACTACTCACTTACCTATCAAATGTATTCTAGATTTAGACATACATATACTCCCTTAAATTTATCTTGTCCAAGAAGACCATTGAGGGGGGTAATCTCAGTATTTTTCAGTCATCCCTGACTGTTAGTTGACTTAGTGACATTTCAGGCCTAAAACCACACTTCCATATAGCCCTGCCTTTGGCTATTTTCCAGTGAACTCTGGGTAAAATATATGCACAATAGATACTAAAAGTGCATGCTCCTTTAAGAGCTGACCATTTCTTAGCCACTCCCTAATTCCACCCTGAATCACCTAGTTAGCATATTTGGCACATGCTTTACCACAGGATATCCTATATAAATTTTAAGTATATCAATCTAAGGTTGCAGGCTCCCTAAGAACTCTTGCCTACTGAAAAGCATTACAATAAATCTTTTCCACCTTGACTTAAAGAATACTTGAGTCTCCAAATTCATACCAGATGGCCTCAGCCCTGTCTGGGAATTTCAGCCTTGGGTTTCCTGGACTTAGTTAACCCCCCTCATTTCATTTACCCATTTTTTTTCCTCTGTCACTTTCGAATTTGAAAAAAAAAATTAACTAAGGAATTCTTTTTGGGTTTTTCCAATTAATATTGTTTTTGTGGCTTTGCTGATAGCTCTTTTGACTTTTGTTTTCTTCTTCTTTTATGTCTTCATCTTCCCTGTCAGCAGAGTGGTTTCTTATAGTCAAGTTCTTTTGTTCTTTTTTTCTTTTTTTGTTCATATTTCCACACTATTCCTTGATTTTGAACTTTATATCAACCTGGGCTCTTTTCTGTGGGTGTTTAGTGGATGTAGGGATACATTGTCCCAAGCTTAAGCTTTTTTCACACTGCTGTTTTCAGAGATAGTTCTGGAGGTTTTGTTGTTTTCAATGCTTCCCAGTTGGTGTGATCTGGGGAGAGGTGTGGTCACTACTCTCCTGCTCTGTGCTCTGGTACTTAAGGCCCCTGATCTTATGGGATTTCAATCAATATTACTCCTCAGTGTCCCTGCTTATTCTTTACTAGAAATGTTCCTCTCCATCCTTGAACTATGATCCAGAAATGGATATAAGCAGTGAATTTGCCAAAAAGTATCCTGCAACAGGTCTTGTATCCAGAGCTTGGACAGGGGTCCCTGTAATCTCTTTCCTACCCTTGACCTTTTGTTCACTCTACCACTGCAGAATTCAATTTGAGATATTATTTGAAAATTGGACAAAAATATTGGGAGTGCTTGGCTCATTGCTGCTTCTACTCTTCCTTGGAAGTCAAAATTCTCCCTCTTCTAACAGGTTGGCACCTTTTCTGCAATTTATATACATTAGAGAGTTTTCCTAGAGTGCTTAGACTAAATGACTTATCTAGAGTCCTACAATTAATGTCATAGATGACCTTGAACCCAAGTCTTCCTTGATATGAACTCTGCTATCTACTACCCCAAATTGCCTCCCCTAGATGAAGGTACTCAAGCATGCAGATTTTAGTATAATGATCCAACAATTTCCTTTGTAACATTGTTGCAGCATAAATCAAATACAAATTGAAAGTTTTAATTCTTGGCCCTAGTTTTTCACCTTGATAAATTTCATTTCTTGGGATGAAGAATTTATAACAAATCTGATTTCCAGAATCCTGTCCCATTTTTAACACCATCCTGATGCTATGTGGGGACAAAGCATTCAGGGACATACAGTAAAGTATTTAAAAGTAAGGAATGTTTTTAATGTAGTGTCTGTCTAGGGTCCCCCTTCCTTTGAGATTTTGCCTACTACATTAATTTGAAAATATTTACCAGTGCCCTTCCTTTAGGCATTAAACTCTATAAGTTTATTCCCTTCTGACCTGCCTGGCAACTCAGGGAAATAATTGTGCAATAATTATCCCAACAGAACTCAGTGATCAGTACATCAGCAGAGCCGTATGTCTTGGGAGCAAAAAAAAAAAAAACCAAACAAATGAAAAGGGCTTCATTTATTGACCCTGCAAGCAAAACCATAAAAAAATATATAATTTTGATAATGTCCTTGAGTTTACTTGAAGAAAGTCTTCTCTAGTATTTTACACCCAGAGTCCTTGTTTAAAAGAAATTAGGTCAAATTCCTAAATCCCCCTCCCTTTAATGTAAAATAAAAGTGCTTGTAGATCTAACAAAACACTCCATGTCCTATTTGGCTACCCTCAAAGAATGTCCTGGATAGCTTACTCTTAAGTTATTTTAAGGTTAACTTCAATCCTCCTAGCCTAGTCTAGGTCCATACCCAATGGAATAAACTTTGGGAAATGCAGTCTTGCACAAACTGCCAATTCTTGCTGCTCATATTTGCATTTTTTTTTTAAACTGGTCACCTTTGTTCTCTCTTGTACAGTTTTTGACACTTGGCAGAGTGCCTTTAAGATAGTTAGAAGCAAAGTATAAGAACTGAGTTAATTAATATCAAACTTAAACCTTTGAAAGGCTGATAAATATCCTTTTCCAACTCTGTTTCTTGTGAAGTTTTATTGGGGCCTCCATTATAATATGATCAGTTTTATGGAACCTGATTGCCTTTTCTTTTTCAGGACTCTAAACTGTTAGACTGAGATCAATCTTGCCTTAATTAACGGGTAATTTATTTTTAATAAAATAAGAAATGATACTTTAAGGGTCTGATGCAGATTTTTTTCAAGGTTTTCTTTTCTTTTGTTTTTTCTTCTTAATTTGAGCCTATCTATACTACCCAGTAGACTTACTTGACAGGACTTGTATGTGCTGATTCAGTGTATCAGTTTGGTCCAGGTTCTTCTGCTTAGGTGGAGATACATTATAAAATTAAGAGAGATATAAATGCACATTGTCATGTAGAGAAGACAGAGAGCTTTGCATAATTACAGAGCACTGATTGGAGAGAGTTAATTGGTATGCTACTGTAAAAAACAAAAACAAAAATAAAATGACTGATTTGAAATGAAATTAGTTTCTGATTATTTTACATATAAATCAGACAATTGCCATAATATGGAAAAATTAATGCTTCTTAATTTATACACTATTTTTTCCCCCTCTCATAGTATTCTGTTCTAATGCTTAATGAGACACTGTGGGTAAATTTAAATTTTATTATATATATATATATATTATTTTATTCACCTATTATTTTTTCAGGTTCCTTCTGTAATCTATCTACACACACACACACACACACATATATGTCTCATTTTGTTTTTTATTTTTTATTTTTGGCTTTTTTTTGGAGGTCAATTGGGGTTAAGTGACTTGCCCAAAGTCACATGGCTAGTAAGTGTGTGAAGTGTGCGAGGCCAGATTTGAACTCAGGTCCTCCTGACTCCAGGGCCAGTGCTCTATTCACTGTGCCACCTAGCCACCGCATATATAGTTCTCATTTTGACATTTTAACAAGTGACAAATAAAAATGTATTTTGTCAATTCAAATTTTAAAAACAAAATATTGATGTTTATTTTATTTTGAGTTTAAGGTTTTTTATCAGACTTCTTATAAAATAGCATAATTAATAAGAAAATTTTTTTTGCATGTTCTTCAAATTCCTCTGCTTCCAGTTACTCCCTCACATGAGTGAAGTTCCAGTAGATGAGTCCTTATTGAATATTTCTTCTAGCATGCTCTTCTTATACACTCACCATTCTCTATTTCAAATTCTAGTTATTTGTATCAGTGTTTCTTCTTTTCTACAAAATTGTAAGGTCTTTGATGACAGAGTATGCCATCTAACTTTGAATCAACCATAACTCATAGCGCAGTATTTTTCATGCTGTATGATCATTTAAATAAATTTTAAAAAATTACAGATAGGTAGATAGATAGGTAGGTAGTTTCAACATAATTTTCATAATATTTTGTGTTCCAAACCTTCCCACCTTTTTGTTTCCCACCTTCTACCATCTCCCTTCCCAAAGACAACATGCAATCTGATATAGGCTATACCTGAACAATCATGTTAAATATATTTTGACATTAATCATGTTGTGAAAAGAAAATCAGAACAAAAGGGGAAAAAAACATGAGAAAGAAAAGAGTATGTTTCAAACTATATTCAGATTCCTTAGTTCTTTCTCTGGATGTGAATAGCATTTTCAATCATGAGTCTTTTGGAATTGTCTTAGATCATTATATTGATGAGAAGAGTCAAGGTTGTCACAGTTGGTCCTCGTACAATGTTGCTGTTATTGAGTACAATTTTCTCTTTATTCTGCTTACTTCACTCAGCATCAGTTCATGAAAGTCTTTCCAGGTTTTTCTGAAATTCACCTGCCCATTTCTTATAGTACAATAGCATTCTATTATGTTCATATACAACAACTTGTTCTGTAATTCACCAAATAATGGGCATTCCCTTAATTTCCAATTTGTGGCCACCATGAAAAGAGCTTATATAAATATTTTTGTACATGTGAGTCCTTTTCCTTTTTTTTTTTTTTTTTAAGCATTCGGGGTTAAGTAACTTGCTCCAGGTTACACGGCCAGTTATTTCTGGGTGTGGTGATAAGAATCAGAGCCTGGATTTGATCCCCAGGTCATCCCAATACTGGAACCGGTGCTCTTACTCACTGAGACACCTGGTTCTCTTACTCACTGAGACACCTGGTTGCCCCTAAGCAACTGGGGTTAAGTAACTTGCTCAAGGTTACATGGCCAGGTGTTTCTCGGTGGATGTTAAGTGTCTGAACCCAGATTTGATCCCCAGGTCATCCCAACATTGGAGCCGGTGCTCTTACTCGCTGTGCTACCTGGCCACCCCATCCTTTTCCTTATTTATGATCTCTTTGGGATACAGATCTAGATCAAAAGGTATGCACAGTTTTGTAGACCTTTGGGCATAGTTCCAAGCTGCTCTCCAGAATAGATGGATCAGTTTACAACTCCACCAACAGTACATTAGTGTTCTAATTTTCCCACATTTTCTCCAACATTTATCATTTCCCTTTCTTTGCCATATTAGTCAATCTGATAGGTATGAGGTGTTATCTTAGAGTTGTTTTAATTTGTGTTTCTCTAATCCAGTAATTTAGAACTTTTTTATATGACTATAGATAACTTTAATTTCTTCATCTGAAAACTGCCTGAATGACTTGTATTCTCATAAATTTGATTCAATTCTCCATATATATTAAAAATGAGGCCTTTATCAGAGACACGGGCTATAAAAATTGCTTCCTAGCTTTCTGCTTCCCTTCTAATCTTGGTTGCATTGGCTTTGTGCAAAACCTTTTAAATTTAATATAATCAAAACTATCCATTTATACTATAGGATCTCAATAAAATCTATGTAATTGAATTTATTGAATGCTTTCTAAATGAACAGTCATTATGCTTTTTGCAAATTGATTTTTCCCTAGTAAGTGCTAGATTTGGAGACAAAGGTTAAGACCTTTGTGATTTAAATTTAAATTTAAAAGATTTAAATTTAAATTTAAAAGATTTAAATCATCATTCTGTTACTACTTGTCTGGTCTTGGGCAATCAATAACCTCTATCAATCAACAAAGATTTATTAATGTTTATCATATTAATTAGCTTTTGGAGAAACTGGGAAGAGCAAAAACAAATACGGCTTTCTAGGATCTCAGTTTAACGATACCTAGTTTCTACATCTGTAAAATAAGAGGGTTGAACTATGAGATTTCAAAGGTGCAATTCAGCTTTAAATTTATCTCAACATTTATTTTCTTTTTCAACCTCAAAGCAACCTTGTGAGATAGATTGTCCAAATACTGTAAGTCTATTTTACTGATGAAAAAATTAAAGGTCAGATAATTTTGTAAGTAGCTTACTAAAGTTGAAAGTTAGAGCCTGAATTCTAAGCCATCTCTCCTCACTCCACATTAGTGCTCTTTCCTCTACACACAAATGACTTACTGGGAGATTTGCCCTGATATACAGCACCTATATTTCTCTTGCAATTTATATATATATATATATATATATCCCTAAAATTTGGTCAAACTAATTTTTCACATTTCTTTTTTTTTTTTTGGCTTTTTGGAGGTGGGAATGTAGGGTAATTGGGGTTAAGTGACTTGCCTAAGGTTTCTTAGCTAGTTTTTGTGTTAAGTGTCTGAGGTCAGATTTGAACTCAGGTCTTCCTGACTCCAGGGCTGGTGCTATATTCACTGCACTACCTAGCCGCCCCCTTTGTAGTTCATTTTAAGATTATAAGGAATAGAAGTGTTGCTTCTGAATCCCAAATATATACCTTATTCATATATTAGATGGATTAAACTTCATTGGACCACTTTTTAACAATCAGGCTAATTTACCACAATCACATTGACCTGGCCTGAGAATGGTGTTCAATAATCTTCATTGTTTGCTCTTGCTTCAGGCATCCTATGACTTTTCTTAAATTGGGACCCACTCTCTCATTATTAGAAAGTATTACTATAAGTAATTGTGCATTGCATTACCATTTTTCTTACAACAGTCACAAAATTTCTTAGAAAATCCTTTCACTCAAGTCTAAAAAGGATGCAAGTATGATGACAGCATGTAACTACAGATACTAGAGTATCTCAGAGCTAGAATAATATTAATTTTTCTTCAAAATATATATTGAATGGTAATAAATGTCCTCTCCCTGAAAAAGACCAGCAACAAAACATTTATAAAAATTGAACAGAAGGAAAGGAATAAAAGTGCAGAAGGGTTACAAGGAATTGATTTGTTATGAGTCTATTAAATTACATATGTATATGTAGGTATGTAAATATACATATACATGTATATGTACATATATACATACACATAAATAAAGTTCAGTTTCTTATAAAATCCTTTTTTCTTTGAAATACTTGTCTTGATATTAAGTTCATATTAAAAATAAGAAAGAAATAATTTATATATTGACTTCAGAAACTCTCATGTTATTTTGTATTTCCCTTTCTGTAAATGAGTATTAATTAAACAAATCTAATTGAACAAATATTTAATCAAGGGGTACTATATTCTAGCCACTTTTCTAAGGTGTAGGGTTGCAAAAATGAGAAAACAACATAGCCTCTGCACTAAAGAAGGGGGCAGTCTAGTAGGCTGTATTTAACAGAACATTATGAAATGATGGAAACTTTTTTTTTAATGGAAAGATTAACACATTGTCCCTTTAATGACCACTGGAAATAAAAAGCTATTATTTCCAAAGAAAATAATAGTCATCTGTCAGGTGGCATCAGATCCCTTTTAACAAGAGATGCTTAAGGTCTCCAAATGGAAGAAGCAATCTTCACCTTCACTTTCACCTTCAGTACCACTGTAGTTTTGCTGGCATGTTAAAGACTTTAAATGATCAATAGGGTTTTATAGAATAAGCATTAATGGGACAAAAGGAGTGATTGAATATAATTTGTCTATTATCCTCTCTCATACCAGAAAGCTACATCTGTCTAGGTTAATTAAACTGCTTATGTGTTTGATAAGGTGTTTTGGTAGTACATTCCTGAGTGAATGGCAGTGACTGAAATAAAGGAGAAAAGATTAAGGAATTTAAACATTGGAAAAGGCAAAGAAGATGAGTGGATTATTGCAGTTTTTATCATTTTTTTTAAACATAAACTAATCCATTTTCCAGCCTTGAATGGAAGATATATATAGTATCTCAAAAGTCTTAGTGCAGTTTTATGCTTCAGTAGCATGTTGTTAGTATTTCCTTATATGAACATTTTCCTTAATGAATGATTATGAAAAGGTACAAGAAATACATGGGAAAGCAGTTTGAAGTGAAACACAGATAGTTTTGAGATTTTAGAGAAAGGTAGTCCTTTAGATAAAAGTACCTGGGAAGAGACATAGAAAAGGACCTGGGAGGACCTGAGTGAAAAGAGCCACTCAGACATAAAAAAAAACCTGATTTTAAAGATAGCTGCTGTGCATAGTTTCCCATTAGTTAATTTACATACAGGTAGCCTGGAGTCAGGGAAGAGCTGAGTTCACTTAGTTCACTGCTGTTCAGCTGAGTTTAGCTGAGTTCACTGCTTACACTTACTAGCTCTGTGACCCTAGGCAACTCATTTAACACGGTTTGCCTTGGATTGCTCATCTTTAAAATGAGCTAGAGAAGGAAATGACAAACCACTCCAATGTCTTTCCCAAGAGAGGCCTCAAATGGTATTATGAAGAGTCTGACAGGACTTAAACAACTGAATAACAATTTACATATTACTTTTTGTAGGACTTTGAAGTTTAAGGCTGATAAAAGCTGAATCAAAGACTATTTGAGAATTACACTGAGAATTAATGTGCCATGTCTGACAGAAGTAAGGGTTTGTGTTTTCTCAACCTACAAAAAAGGTGGGTCACTAAATATGAGGAGACTGAATTGTTGCGGAAGATAAGCTAGGAGAGCAAATGATATTAGATGCAGAATTCTGAAGCTGAATCCAGAAGCCAACATATCAGAAAAATAGAATGGAGACAGAGGAAGATAACAGCAGCTGTTTTGAGCTAAGCCCAGTTAAAACAAACTGTTTAGAGACCAACAGACTCTATACTTGATATGGAGGCTTTTCTAATTGGAGGAAAGTTCTGATGTTGGTAGTGAATTGGAGGAAGCCAAATCTGCTGGCAAGGGAAAGTGTGTTTTGCTCTCTAATAGGGTCCACACCTGGTAAGAGAAGGGATTTCTCAAGGCTTTCCTTCATCGCCTTTTATTGTCATATAGGGGTTGGAGGGGAAAAAGTGCTCTAAGGCCTAAAGAGGAGAATTGAATAGTTTAATAGCCCAGGTTTAAGGGAAAGGAGCATGCTGTTTGCTTGGAGTCTAACCAAAAGAACAGACCTAAGTAGCTTCACCAATCCCAGGCTAAATACTGCACTTTGTTAAAAGACTTTAATGCTATTTTGGAAGCCTAGAACAAGCAGAGAGGAGCAGAGGAAAAATGATTCCTCCCAGCAGATAAGATCTGGTGCAGACACATTAGATGGCAGGAATATGGCTTCCCCTCTTCATATTTTGAGCTGACTCTCTCCCACGTAAACTGTGTTAATTGGTGAGAGAGAGAAACTCCATTTGGAGGGTGCCTCTTGGTCATACAAAATGTATATTCTTGTGAGATTTTGGTTTTCTATTATTTGAATCACATAGAATGGCCACAAAATAGATGCATAATGCAAAAAAAGTTATCACTATTGTTGATGCAAAGAAGAGCTTGCAATTGTTGAAAGACCTGCATGATTTTCCAAATTCCCAAACGTGATAAAACCTGCCCTTTTTCTTCTATTGATTATGTTTTCCTTCAATTAAATATTTTTTAAAAATTTATACAAATAACCATTGGGAATGTTGACTTTTTCTTTGCCATTGATTTCCAATCCTTCATAAGAATACTCTCATATATAAAAATGTATTTAAATTATAAAATCCACTGTTAAATATATTAACATAAGATCTTTCAATGCATGCTTGTATAGCTGACCTTATAAAGAAAAAAAAAGCAACTTCAAAGAAAAAAAAAAGTCCTATGTCTTCTTTTCCTTTATCCAATACGAATGTGAAGTGCTTTGTTTTCAAATTCATAAGGGATATACCCAGTGGACAACTGACTGTGGACAGTTTCTAAAATATATTTAAATTAGCTATGCTGCCAACAATTCCCCACATGCCCAATACTAGATTCCAAGGAAGCAATCAATCACATAACATTTACTATAAGTGAATTTGTGTTCCTCTGAATACATTTTCAAAAGACCTTAGGAGAAAAGGATAATTATCTTAACACATTAGAAAATGCATTGTAACATGTTCACTACATAGCTAGCAATATCAAATTTAGCTTTCTTGAGTAAATTCCCCCAAGTCATCCACTGCCATCCTATGCAGCACAAATTTTACTAGTGAATCTCTTTGTCTATTATTTTCCACTCTACTCAGAGGAATTGGGTTTTTTTTTTATTTATTTATTTATTTTTTTACTGTGACAGATGTGGATTGGATTTTATGTGAAACTAAGTTATGCTTAGGTCAACTGTGCACTTAAAAATGTTATCTTTTCCATTAAATGTAATTTTTCTTTTCTATAGGAGTTTTAAAAGTTGCTAATTGTTTGATTTTTTATTCACATATTCCCAGCACATTGCACATGCTAACCACATAGTAGGCCTTTAATAAATACCTTTCTTAATTATTTTTCAATAAGTTATTAATTTGAACTTAACAAATTAGAAAAATATAATATTCACAACAGTATGCATTATGCTTAATTCATTATTTTTAGAATTGATTTTTACCAGGGAATTTTAAAGAATAAATAAAGAAGCCATTTAACCATATTAAGGGTCTTTTATTGGAGAGCAGTCCATGTTAGCTCCAGTTTTCACATCATATCAATAGAAAGCTTGTTCTAACATGTTAGCTGTAGTTTTCTTCCTATATTATTTATCATTTCTTGAAGTGGGCATTGAGTTTACAATAAGTAAAATTAGTTTTGGAATCTGAAGTGCAAAAATGCAATTTAGAAAGAATGACTCATTCCAAAGGGTAAGAGAAAATGAAAATCGCAAACATTTCAGTTCAATAAGAATTTGTTAATCCCTACCATGTGACACCTGAAAACTTGATGCTAGTCATACAGATACAAAACCAGAATGTTCTTGGCATCAAAGAGTTTGTATTTTTTGGAGATGTTCATAAAAATAAGTAAATAATATTAGGGAGTGAGCCTTCAGGAAACATTTCTTGTCACCATTAGCACTTCTGCTGAGCTTTGAAAGGATCTAGGAGGTCCAAGAAGGAGGGAGAATATTGCAGAAATGGAGAGCATCTGTTTTAGGTACAGAGATGGAGAAAATAATGAAGAACAGCCAGTAGGCCAGTTTGGGAAGAACATAGAGCACATGAGGAGAAGTCATGTGGAATCAACGTGGGATGATAGGTTGTGTTCTGATAGAAACAGATTTTAAATGACTGAGGAATTATTATTATTTTTTAATCCTAGAAGAATTAGGAAGTCAAAAATGCTTCTTAAGGGGGAAATTACAAGGTCAGACTTGTTTTAGTTTGATAAATGTTTGTTGGTTGATAGATTAATTGAGTGATTCAACCAGGAACTAAAATCAAAGCAGGAAAACAACAAACCCTATTTGCCCTTAAGTCGGTATTCTCTCTATTTGACAGTAGTGGTAGAACCATCCCTTGCAAGGACATCTTTAAGTGATGAAGGGAAAACATATAAAACATTTTTTTTAATTTGCCAATTTAGTCATGGGGATCTCGGATGTTAAAATTGTCAAGGCACGAAGTGGATTATTACACCTGAAATTATTTTCCCCATCCCTACTTCTTTCTAGCTCTATAGTTCAGCTGTCTTAAGAGTTCTAAAAAGTCATTGCAAAGTCAGTCCTTTTAAAGTATCAGGGAAAAATCTCATTAAATTTATCTTGGAAGCTTGAAGGTGCTTTTACATTCAAAAGACTTTGCCTAGGCAATCTGGTTTGAATATTGTCAACAATGCAGTCTCATTCTCTTATCTTTTGCCTTTATGATTTCCTAGAGAGAAAGAAAATGCTGCCTCTTTCCCCAACTCCCCCAAAATGTTTTTAATCTTCTGCAAATCATAGATAAATTTGACGTATAGCCAAAAAAAATAAACTATGGAGTCATAGAACATGAGTTCTAATCTTGACTCTCCCACTGAGTAAAATTGGTTACTCATTTCATCTCCCTAGGTCTCAGTATTCTCATCTGTCACCCTGGGCAAGTCACTTATCCTCTATATACCTCAGTTTTCTCATATGTAAAGTAGGGATAATAATGGCATCTGCCTCCCATGTTTGTTGTGAGGATCAAATAAGTTAATATTTGTAAAACCCTTGGCACAGTGCCTGGCATATAGTAAATATTATCCAAATGTTAGCTATTATTACCTATCATTATATGATGGTTCTGTTCAGAACACTGTACTATTTGACAATCAGAAGCAGAGTAGTATGTTTTAACCAGAGACTTGGGGGAGAGAACTTGAAGAACTGGAATGGGAATAACAGAGCCAATTCAATAGAATTCTTTAGTACCCTTCTCATACTTCTTATGACCCTCCAACTATCACTACAGATTCAGATGAAAGCCAAACAGGATCAATGATTTTCTCACCCCTCCTCTCATTTCATTAATCTCAGTGGCCCAATGAATGTATCCCTTGATTGCCAAATTACTAACACTAAGCCCCACACAATGTTCTCATACTGCCTGTGATGTGTTGCTTGAGCCTGGTATAGAGTAATTTTACCTTTGTAGGAATTACTAGAACTCACTCTCTTCAAGTTTGGTTTTCAAGAGCTCCAGGGTCAGTGCTATGTTATGAGTTTTCATAGTAAAACTTTGGTGGAGGATAAAGATATTTTTCTGGGAAAAGTTATGTATAAAATTCCTCTTTGGGGAGGGGAGAATGAATCAAATAGTATTTTTAAGAGCATTAGTTAAATTTGCTATTTAAAAGGAATACTCTGGCAAATCTCTTAGTAAAGCAGGTGCCACAATTCATTCTTTGTATAAATCTGAGTATCAGGTTGTCAGATTTGCTTAAGGCATTTCTATAACTTCAGAAGAGATTAATATTTCATAAATTTTCTTGAGAGAACTGTTTCTTTCATACATAGTAGAAAAACATCATTATTAAGGAATATTAGTTCTGTGTTCTGGTAAAGTATCGTTCCCTTCATAGTCAATCATTCTTTCAGCAAACAACAAGTGAGCTCCCATTAGTGCCCAACAGCATTTGTTAAATATTCATGAGGGATGTTGTGTTGGGAAGATTCATTCATGCAACTTGATTTCTTCCACATGCCCTTCTTATTAGGTTTAATTCTTACCTACTCTCTCCCCACCTCCCCTTAAACAATAAGGTTTATTTCTCTAAGGAACATTCAAATATGCTATACTGTGCCTCTGAAACTTCATGCTCATTGGAATTCTATTACTTTCATCCTGTTATCAAAGGTGTATGTCTTTTGAGAAGGGAGGGCAGGGAAATTGGGGTTAAGTGACTTGCCCAAGGTCACACAGGTAACTTTGTGTCCTGTGTCTGAGGCCAGATCTGAACACAGGTCCTTCTGACTCCAGGGCTGGTACTCTACTCCCTGTGCCACCTAGCTGCCCCCAAAGGTGTATTTTTTTAAACATATTTTGTTCATCTCTATGAAATCATGAGAAGGTGTCGAGGGGGGTGTTATGGTTGTTAAATTAACGTTCTAAATATATAATCATCTACTAAATTCAGCAGACAATGAAATCATCAAGGGCCTATATCAAAGTTTTCATTCTGCCTTCAAAGGAAAAAGAAAAAGAAATGGGGGAGAGGATTCTGGGAAGATGGTGAAGGAGGTCAGAAAATTCCAACCTCTCAGGATTTTGCCCCACAAAAGAGTAAAAATAGCACCTTGGGATGAACAAAGTGTGAATGGAGATAAATAAGAATAGGGGCATAACTGGGCTCCCCCTGGGACAATTTGATAATATTGGAAGAAAACTCCCAAGAAGAGGTTTGGTCCCTGTGAAGAGTAAACACCTCTGGGAGAGGGTTCACTTTAACAAGTGCCAAATCCTGGGGTTAGCTGGTTTTCGAGGTTGCCTTGGCCCCAGCCACAGGAACTTTTACCCCCAGATTGTGAGGGGACTTGGGGTTCTGCACTGGGAAGATTGAGGGAACCTTTGCTGACAAGGAACACCAGACCCTGCTGTGCAGAAAAGAACAGCTGGGGCAGAAGGAACCAGCACACACCCTCCCAGTGAGTGCAGAAGCAATGGGGCAGAAAGCCCCTGGCTGTGGGCACTTACAGTAGAATGGAGGCTTGGTTTTTGATTCCAGGCTAGAGGGGAAACCTGAAGATCTGGGGAAAGAGGCACCATTTCCCACACCTCAGGGCTAGAGGTGACTATAAAAATTAAGCTATTATCACCAAAAAATGCACAGGCAAGGGAGAAAGAAATCAACCATAGAAAGTCACTATGGGAATAAAGGTGACTGGGATTCATCTTCAAAGGAGGATATTGAAGTAAAGAAACCCCCAAAGAGCAATGTAAAATAGACACCTGCCCAAAAAGAATTCATAGATCTTCTAAAAAGACTTTAAAAATTAAATAACAAAGATAGAGGAGAAACAAAAAAACCAAGAAAGGTATCAAAGGAAAGTCAACCAATTAGAAGAGGAGATCCAGAATCTTAAGGAAGAAAATGACACCTTGAAAACTAGAATTGGGCAAAGTCAAACCAGTGAAATTATAAGAGAGCAAGACATTATTAAAGAAAATATGAATAATGAAAAAACAAGAGAAAGTGAAACATCTTATAAGAAAAATGACAGATTTGGAGAATAGATCAAGAAGAGAAAATATAAAAATAATTGGACTAAGTGAAAGTTACAATAAAATTATTAATAAAATAGTATAAGAAATAATTAAAGAAAATTGTCCTGAAGCATTAGAAAAAGGGGGAGGAGGGGGAGTAGAAATAGAAAAAATCCAGTAATCACCACTTAAAAGAGATCTTATGAGGAAAACTCATAGCAATATCATCATAAAATTCCAAAACCTCCACTTCAAGGAAAAAAATATTAAAAGCATCAAGATTAAAACAATTTAAATATGATGGCACTACAATCACAATTACAAAAGACCTAGCTGCAGAGACAATAAAGGACCTCAGGTATTGGAACACAACACATCAAAGAGCAAAAGAACTGGGGCTCTGGCCAAAAATACCACACCCTTCAAAGTTAAGTATTGTCCTGAGTGAAAAAAAATGGACATTTGATCAACTATAAGACTTGCAAGACTTTGTTAAAACAAAGTCCTGAACTTAATAGAAGATTTGACATACAAGAACTAAGAAAAATATAATGCACATAACAAAATCTAATTATAAGGGATCCATAAGGACAGACTGTTTACATTTTTATATATGTAAAATGTATATCTAAGATTCTTATCAATGATTGGGTAGCTCATAAGAAAGAATTGTGTAGTACATAACAAAAAACAATTATAAGGGTTCCATAAGGACAGACAAAAAGGTTTGCTTTTTATATATGTAAAATGTATGTCTGAGATTCTTATCAGTAATTAGGTATCTCATAAGAAAGACTGGGATAAACCTGAGTATGATATGAATTTAAAAAGTAAAACCATTTAGGAACAGCTTAAAAGGATAATTACTTTATACAAATGAGGTGCAAGAGGAAGAATTGATAAAGAGGAATTAGATGGGGGAGGAGGGCTGGTAGTTCTGGTAACCATTTTCATCAGGAATGAGTATAAGAGAGAGCAATACATATATATTTAGAAGAATATAAAAGTCTTCTAAATTCAGTAGAAATAAAATGGTAGGGCTATAGATGGGGAGAGGACAAGGGATGGATCTTTCAAGGGGAAGATGAGGGAATAGGTAAAAGGGAAATATAGAAGGCTACTTAGATTTATGGGAATGGGAAGATAGGGGAGGGATCCTTGGCGGGGGGGGGCGGGGAGGGCTAGGCAACTCATAGGAGGGCAAGATGGTGGGTAGAAGTAAAGTAGAAGAAGCAGGAGGGATAGGAAACAAGAGATATGCACATACATAAAAGCAGAGATCAGGAGTAGAATAGGTTTGGGAAAGTATATGTCTATATATGTATGTAAATATCTATAGCTATAGAGAAACATATCTAAACTTTATTGTGGCCTTCTGGGGGAGAAGTTGGGGAGAGGAGAAAAAAGAACAAAGTAAAAAAGTGCACAACAGAGAACAAAAGAAAACTCACAGGGAAGTAAAGAAAATATGGACAATTATCAGCACAAGTATTATTTATCCTACAGGCTTTCTTGAAATGAAAATTTGTTGTTATGTATTTTGAATCCTCTCTTATGTTCTGCTCTGCACACATCTTTTTTTTCTTTCTAACTTTGTATTTAAGTTCCAATATTTAAATTTAGAATATGTGTTTGTTTCTTTTCTGTATTCTGTATTTGTGATCTGGTGTTTGAGTCTAAAACAAAATTTTTGGGAGAAAAAAGAAAAAGAAATGGGCTATTTATCCTGAGAAGTGCTGCTCTTATGTGGAGGAAGAGCTGTTTATTCTTTGTGTTCTATCTTAGGACATCCCTGCCCAGTTTTGTATCAGTTTATGTCTCTGTTCTTAGCTCATTCACAGAAGAGGAGGTTTACTAGCCTACCACACAGACTGTTGCTCCTCAGGCTAGGGTAAGAGATTTCTTAGCCTGATTACCTTGGCATGGGTTCTGCCTTTTCCATTAACTTGTTTCTATCCTTAGATGTCAGAACCATTCCCTCATCTACTCAGTAGATTTAATTCTAAGGGTAACTAGACAATGTCCTAGAGTCCCTGACAATGCAATATTTCCATTTTGTTGCCACAAAAACCTAGTATTGTACTCAGATTTCCTTTCTCTTTTTAATACTAAAGTCATGACATTATTTGTGGATAAGGTAAGTAAGATCTTTCTACTGTTCCTGCCAGGGGAATGAGGCTAGGAAACATCTGTATTCTGGTGGGCGTAGTGGGGACTTTTTGCAAAGCTATAAGAAAGGTAGTTCTGGGTATGTTACCTGGCTTTTCTGGGAAGAGTAGTTACACTATTAGGATGAAAACTATTTAAATTGGAGTCAGAATAAAGAAACTACTTTTTACTGTATCCAAATGAATGCCAGTGAGGAAGATGCTCAGAGTTAATTGCCACATGCTATATTAAGTTAATAAAATGGAGATTTAATGACCATCAGCACCAAAAAGTAGCTTAAATCATTATTGCCCAAGGCGAATTGGTAACAGCAAAATGTAGCCAATTAACAAATATTTTGGGAAAACTATTCATTAAAACTTCTACATAGCCTCTAACTGAAATGACTACATGGTTTTAATAAAAGAAAGCCATTATACTAACAGAAACTATAATAGAAAGTGCTGAGAAGATTTGCACAAGAAAGTCAAAGATTTTCTTCAGTCAGACTATGTCAGCCAAAGTCATAATCTAAATATGGGATGACCTGGTATTCTCATATGTGTGACATATGACAGCTGTCTATTAGAGTGGCACAGACCAAGTACTGCAAACATTGATTGATCACTTGACAATTGACATATGCATTATTAGAAATCCTTCCAAGATAAAGCATTACAAAGTGGTAAACGAGCTTAATTGACTTCTGCAGAAAAACTCATTTTGGGGTTATGGCATCTAAAGTGATAAACAACCAAATTATTCTTTCAGGCAAGTCTAAGGAAGGGTACCACTGTTAATTAAGTTTCCTTTGATGATTTGCATTGGAGCATAATCTTGCATAGAGCTATCATTGCATACTCATTTGGAATTTATTTCCATAAGAGCTTTTGTTATCAGCTTCATAAATCATGTAGTTAATTGTGTTGTTCAAGTTAGTATAAAAATGTATAAGGTTTTAAGAAGTCTTTTGTATTCTTCATAGAAGTGCATGAATATCAAACATTTCTAAATGGGAAATTTTATTTAATTGTTTGGCTGTAGGCAGAACATTTTATTTCCTTATAGAAGCAGTGATATGTTCAGGAACTCAGTTGCTGACATAGCTCTCAACACTAGAAGATGGACTGAGTCTGAATATTTATTCAGTGTAATATGTTATTCATTTTAAATCTAGTTTAATTTATTGAAATGACCATGTAGAAATGTTTTAGGGCATAATTGTCTCTACTATTCCACCAAATTTCACATTGGTTTACTTCAGTATGAATGTGTTTGCCCAAGAAGTGCTGGGGTTAATGGGAAGGAAACATGGAAATATTAGCTTGTGCTTACAGGCATGTTGCTTCTCTTCTAAGACTTTGATCTAGTTAAGTCCTTTTTGCAGAGGGAGAAATGTCACTAACAAGATATAGATGATTGTTAACATTACTAGGAAGTAACATTATCTCTAAGATTGCTTAATTATTTCTCCATGGAATATATTGCTTACTCACTATGAGGCTGATAGATGTTATGTTATGATACACAATTGTAATACGTATCGTTGGAAAATAAAATTATCCTTTTTAGGTCTATGGAGAAGAGCTTTTATTCCTTAGCATCGGAGTTAGTCAAAAGAATTAAACTGAGTGGGAGTCAGGGCAATGCAGTTGACAGAAAAATGACAGAAAACTATATACTATAAATGTGCTGCTTTCAGAAATCATTACAACAAAAGTCTCTTCAAATAAAAGGTTTCAAAAGTCATTATTCAATTTCCTGGTAGATCTAATTCTTTTCCTAAAGGGACATCAGATGTTGTTCATTATAAATTATCTTGCAAGTTCTCTACTGATGTCTGCCTGTTGAAGTTGGTAAGTCAATACTACTGGATGAGAAGAAAACTCCTGCTTGCAGGACAGAGATCTATTGAAATGTTGGACTTATTTTTAAATGTGGTCACTGAGAAAAATGTGTACAAATGAAATAAAATAAAGCTAATAGCACAGTTTCTTAGGGAAAATTCTGCTAAAATTATGACAAAAGTTTACATTTTATAGCATTTTAAGGTAACAGATTTTATATGCGTTTTATCATTTGAGTCTTCAAATAAGTGTATTATTAGGAGTTTATTAATTATTCCATCCTACTTTAAAGTAATTCCCTTTGTTAGTTAAAAAAACACATTTTATTGGAACCAACTATAAGAACAAGGCCTAAGCACTTCCTTCTATCCAGCAAAGATAGATTCATTCAGTGAGGACAGAAAGTCTATATCAAATGGATGAGGACCCTGATTTTATCCTGAAGAACTTGGATAAAATTAGAAGCTGCTTTAGGAATGGAAAGAAATTTTTGAGCTTCTGGCATCAGAGAGTAAGGATTGAGGACAGCAAAACCTGAGTTGGAAAGATTTGGCAGCACAAGGCACCCAGCAAAAGAAGAAAGAGAACAGACTGAACAAAAGGCTCAGACTGATGCCAACATTTTAAACTCACCTTTTCAAGTTATGGAGGGGATTTCCAAGAAAATATCTGCTCTTTGCTCAACTTGCTCTTCCAGCATGTGTTTATTAACTGACATTTTAGACTTTGCTTACTTCTTTACTTGTTTCCAGTAACTTGAACTTTTCTCAACCCACTGAAAGACTAGGGGTTAGGTAGAGATAAAACTAAATTTAAGCTAAGACACAGAGTACAACTTCTGCCTAAATGTTAGGAATTTTCCCTAGTATGGGTACTCATACCATTGGTGATTATATTTCCAATAAAATAAGGGGGAAAAAAATCACAAGATACAGAAATAAACCCCCAGAAATCACCAGCATTTCTATGTATCTCACAAATCCAGTAGAAAGTATTTAAAAGAGAAATCCCATTTACAGCAACTGCAAACAGTATAAAATATTTGGAAGTCAACCTATTATGATACACAAAGGAATTATATGGAAATTACAAAATGCTTTTCACATAAGTTAAGATAGGTCTAAATAATATAACCAATATAACAATATTATCTAAATTAATTTATTCAGAATCATATCATCAATTTACCAAAGAATATGGATGGGAGCAAATGTGGAACTGAAAAATTACAAAAAATAAAAGTGATAGTTGACTGAAAAAATGAATTTGATGTGTATGTGTCTGTATGTGTGTGAGAGAGGGAAAGAGAGAGAGAGAGAGGAGAAAGGAAAAAGAGAGAGAGAGAGAGAGAGAGAGAGAGAGAGAGAGAGAGAGAGAGAAGACTGTGCACAACTGAGGACTCTTGCTGCATAATGTCTGCTTCACTCCTTTTCTGCCATAATGTTTTTCTGTACTTTCCCATTGACCAGTGGGGATAGAACCCAGGGTTTTATGTATTTTATATTCTTCCACATTTATGCAGACTAATAGACACACTTTTTCTTTGTATGAACTTAAAGCAAAGCCATCATCCCTCCAGTCAAAAATATATTACTTTCTCTGAACTCAACACATAAGCAAAATCATGCTTCCCTCCTTTGACATCTACCATATTATATCTTACATGACTTGCCATATGTACTGGGATAATTTTTAAAGCATATTCCACAGTTCTAGCTCACAAAAAATGTATGTGCATGTATATATGTGTATATTAACACATATGTATATACATATATCCTATAATTCTTCCTTTTCTCACTATTTTTAAATGTAACTATTTAGTGTGGTATACCACTTTTTAACTAGTTCCAACTCTATTAAATTCTTCAGTAATGTAATTGAAATCTTTTCTCATGTTCTTCCTTTTGTTATACATGGGAAAAGAGAGGTTAAATCCTTACATAATTTTTACTTATCACATTTTATAGCAAACTGCTATGCTACTATAGAATCTTGAACACATTAATATAAATATATAAATCTTTTATTTTTCTCTTCCCAATTTTACATATGCTCCCTATATCTTCAAAAAGGAACATCTAAATTTTGTTTAAAAATATTTATTTTTATGTGATTCTCTTTGCCTATTGATTGATTTGATGAATCCTAAACTGAATTCCTTTACACGTATTAAATCCCATTTATATTTAACTTTCTATCATATTCTAAAATTATGGCAATTTCCTTCCTCTGAGAGTTCCATTGGCTGCATTTCTACTTTCGCCTTCTGATATTTTAATAAATGTTATAACTTGTGGCTTACCTGTATTTGAGGCTTTTAAAAAATTCTTTTGAGATTCTTTGGAACTCTTTTTTAAAAATCCTCCATTTTTCCTCTAAACTAGTTCTTTTTACTATCCTTACAATTTCTGTTCCTTCTCCATCACTATAGAGAATGATTGGTCATAAAATTCTACCAATGCAAATCAGCATCTCACCTGCTATTGATTGATTTGTGAACTTGACTTCATCATGAGTAATTACATGACTGGTGGATAGCACAATTCAAGATTTAGAAAAGGGATCTGAATCCAGGACTTTCTGATTCTAATATTTGAATAATATTCACAATTTCATGTTACCTCTCTTGACAACATTATTAATGATCTTTAACATTTTTAAGCCTCTCCCCCCCCCCCTTTTTTTGGGCATTTTAAAATCAAATGGTTTCTTTCAGCTTCTCTTCCTGTGGTTAGTAAGGTCCAAATACCATGCTCAATTTAATCATTTTTACTACCATTTCTATGTACTCATATTACATATAAGTAATTCCACTGTGATCAATGATGATCATAGATTTTTTGACAAATCTGTTTGATATCTATTTTAATTAGATTATTTGTAAATATTAATATTTATCATCTCTAAATATTAATTTAACTCTTGTCACTCTATGTTTGATATTAGATTCTGTTTCTCACTGACTAGCAAACTGCTATCCTACTACAGAAACTTAACACATTAATATTGATGTTCTTGCTATGAAGGAAATAGAAACCTTCAGGTGGATGAAAGGATGGTTCAGAGGGCCTCAATGACAGAATATGCCAGGTGGGCTTTCATCATTTTCCAAAAAGTAACAAGAAATATCATCTAAAATAAAGTTTGGTCACTTTAATGTGTACTACTCTGGGGCACAAATAAACCCATTACCACATAGATAATTACAATATATACACAATCTCTTGCAGGGGATAAAGGAGGGCATTCTATAAAGATTTAATAAAAATCTCCAAAGAAAGTAAACCTATAACTTGATACATTCAATAAGGTCCAAGAGAATAGATACAATGGAGAGGATGTTTACAATGAATTGAAAATATGTTGGGATTATAAAATGAAAGAAAAAGAAAGACTGTGAATTAATCAGAAGGTCAATATTTCTACATCATTAATCATTTCTTCAGTCAAAATGTATTGAATATAATGAACATAATAGTATTATTAAAACACAAATGGAATTATCATCATGGACACAACATGATATTAACTTGGAAGATATTTTGCTTTCTGTTACTTGTGTAAAATCTGATAGTCACATGGATTAACTCAATGCCTAAAGTAACAACCAATTAAAAGGAAACATTTAGATGAAAAGGGACATGTGAAATTACAAAATCTCTAAAGGTACAATTAAAATAGTTGCTGAAAAATTGGAAATGTATGAGAGTAAAGGCTTTTTGTTTTAAAGAAAAGCTTAACCAATATAAAATAATTGCCAGAAAAAGCCCAAATATATTCCATTAAGAAGTACCTGGACTTTTCAATGGCAAAACAAGGGCAATGTTATTTAGAAATAATAGAAGATTTATGAGTATCACCTCATGAAGCACCAAAAAGCAGTGGAGGAGAAAATGAGCATGTAGAAAGATTGGTATGAGATACAAACAAGCTAGATCATAGCCAGAACATTTAGTGATGAAACTAAAAGAATGACATCAAATATACAAAATGAGAAAGATTTGTCAGTGTTTCAAGTAGCAAAGTGTTATCATCATTAATGACAATGTGTTACATTTACCACATTTATTTACCACCTTTATTTACCACATTTATTATTTCCTGATTTACTGTTTAAGAAAGGGGAAATAATACTTGAGAAGTCAGGAAGTATGACTTTAGTAAACTAAATATTTAAAGGAGAAATATATTCTTGAGGTAACAGTTTTAAAGTCATGAATTTAAAAGATCAATTCTTGTGTTTCAGAGAGGGAAAAAATTTGTAGTTCTCTTGTTAAAGATGCTATTGTGGGGACAGCTAGGTGGTGCAGTGAATAGAATACCTGCCCTGGAGTCAGGAGGACCTGCTTTCAAATTTGGCCTTAGACACTTAACACTTACTAGCTGTGTGACCTTGAGGAAGTCACTTAATTTCTAATTGCCCCTCCAAAAGGCAAAAACAACAACAACAATAAAAAAAAAAAACAGACACTACCATGGTTTACCATACCCTTCTTCAATTTATTTTACAAATGAAAAAACTGAGACAAATGAGGTTAAGTGACTTGCCCAGGGTCACACAGCTAGTAAGTGTGTGAGGCCATATTTGAACTTAGGAAGATGAGTCTTCCTGACTTTGGACCCAGCACTCTATCCACTGTGTTATCAATCTGACCTCACAGATGTGGGTTCTGCAACTCTAAAATTTGTTTAGAGTCATATTTGACAGGCATTGGAGGTGGTTGGAGTGGAAACTTAAGAAAGTCTCTGCTTTTACTCTGACATCTTGGCTCTGCCCCTCCCACCCAACTGATGCTTTATTAATATAGTTTAAAGTCTGGAAGTCCTATTCCTAATTCATCTCTATTTCTTAAAAAAAACATTTTCCTTAATATTCTAGGTCTTTTGATTTTCCCAAATGAATTTTGTCATTTTTCACCAATTTATATAAAGTGCCAACTTGGTCATTCGATTGATGTTGTATTATATGTGTAAATTCACTTTGGTAGAATTGTCATTTTATTATATCAATACAGTCTAGGTATGAGCATTTCTGTAGTCATTTAAGTTGTTTATTTAAGAACATAGTAACTGAATATAAACAAGTATTTTTCTGTGTTTAGGTAGATCAAATCCCAGATACTTCATGCATTTTGTTTACAATGGGATTTCCTACCCTATTATTGCTTCTAGAGTTTTGTTCTTGTATAGAAATATAGGTGATTTTTTTTTTTTAAGCAATCGGGGTTAAGTAATTTGCTCAAGGTTACACGGCCAGTTATTTCTGGGTGTGGTGCTAAGTGTCTGAGCCCAGATTTGATCCCCAGATCATCCCGACACTGGAGCCAGTGCTCTTACTCGCTGAGCCACCTGGCTGCCCCTATAGGTGATTTCTAAGGGTTTTATTTTCCAACTTGCAACTTTGCTGAAGCTATGTGTTTTCTTAACTGGTATCTTTGTGAATCCCTAAGATTTTTCAAGTATACCATAATATTAGCAAATGGAGACAGTTTTATCTCCTCTTTTCCTCTCTGTATACTTTTACTTCTCTTATTGTTATTTCCAGCATTTCTAGAACTGTATGAAATCATGGGAGTTTGCATCCTTGCTTTACTTTCATATTTATTAAAAAGGGATAAAGTATATCCCCATTGCATAGGAAGTTTGAGTTTTGTTTTAGATAGGTTTTATGATATAGTTTTAGTCTTTTTTTTTCTTTGTAGGGTTTTTAACATAAATATTTTTGTAATTTATAAAAGGCTTTTTCTGCATCTATTAAAATAATCATGTGGTTTTAAAAGTTTAGATTTTTAATATGATTATATTGGTTATTTCCCCAATGTTTAACTATTCTTAGATCCCTAATATAAATCCTAACTTTTCAAAATAAATAATTTCTTAAGAAAATTCTGCTATTTAAATGTACAGAAAATATATCATTTTGATTGATTACTTTTTTTAAACATCTTAATAGTTTTCTCCCCTATAATTATGCCATAGAATTTGTGCTACAGTGGATAGAGTTCTGGGGACTCTTGTCTACTAAGACAAGAAAAAAGAAAGTAAGGCATAAAGATAGGAGAAGAAAAGCTAAAACTAGCTCTGTTGTGATGTACTTGTAAAACACTAGGGAATCAGCAAAGATACTAATTGAGACAACTAATAGTTTCAGCAAAGTTTCAAGCCACAAAATAAACTTTCAAAATAAATTGTACTACTATATAGTAATGAAATACTAGAAGCTGTGACAGAAAGAGAAGTCTCATTTGACAGAATTTTGTTCAGAATTATTTAATCAAATTTAATTAATGATGCAAGCTTTTAATATATTATTGTTCCCTGATTTAGGAATTAGGATTAGATTTCTGTTATCAAAGGACTCTGGTAATGTTTTCTTCCTCAACTTTTGAGACTAATGTACTCTATTAAATATTCTTTAAAAGTTTAATATTTTCTTATGAATGCATCAACAAGATAACTTTTTTTCCTCCTTTAGTAGTTCTTTTAAAATAAGTTCCATTTCATTGCCTAAGATTGAGTTATTATTTCTATCTGGTTTTCTATCCATTGATAATTTGACATTTTTCAAGGAATTCTTTTTCTTTTTTTTGGTTTTCAGTTTTGTTAACATAACTAGCCACAATAGGTTCTGACTTTAAAAAAAATATTCCATTTGTGATTTCACATTGCTCATTTGGTTATTTTAAATAAATTTTATTTTCTTCCATCTTTTTTAATCAGACTGTCTAAAGGTTTATTAATGTTGTTAATCTTTTCAAAGAAATATCTTTTAGTTTAATTTATTATCACTGTGAGGTTTTATTGGTGTTTTGATTATCTATATCTTTTCTACTTTATGTTAGATTTTTATTTTTTTAAATGCATAATCAGTTTTATTAATCCCTCTTTTTTCCCCAGAGCTCTCTTTGTCCATAGGAACATTCATCATTGTCCCCACCTTCCCACCACCAAAACCAGTTCTCACATTTTAAACTCTCATATGTTCCAATAATATCCTGGAAAGCCTTTCTCTTCCTGAGAGACCGAACAAGTAACTTTTAAATCATTATCAACCCTCAATTTGACCAGGGGACATCACACAAATCTATATTCTCCCTTCCATGCTCCCTCTCTTTTTTTTAAATTTGGTTTCTCCCCCCTGCCACTTTTACAATATCAATTCACATTTAGACATCTTGCCACAAAGTTCTGTCTATAATGCCTCAGGCCTCTTTCTTCACCACAAATTCTACTTGATTATCACCTTTAACCTATAAAAAGATGTCTCTTACTTCAGTTTCTGTTGCTGACCTTGATTGTTGCATCCATTTACCCAGCCCACATTTCAATTGTCTTGGCTGTTTAGGAATAAAATAATCTCTTCAGGGTTTTTTTCCCCTTTGTTTTTTGCCAAGATTAGAAGGAAAGAAAAAAAATTCAGACAAAAAACTTTAAGGTTAATTAATCAAATAAAGTTTTCATATCTAAATTATAAAAATAATTTTGTCAAATATATAGAATATGAGTCATTCCCCAATTGATAAATGGTCAAAATATATGAACATTTTCCAATGAAGAAATCAAAACAATTAATAGTCATCTAAAGAAATGCTGTAAATCATTATTTATCAGAGAAATGCCAATTAAAACAACCTTGAGATATCATTTTATAGTTACCAAATTGGATAAAATGATAAAATGGAAAAATGACAGATATTGGAGAGGACACTAGCTAATTGTTGTTGTAATCATGAAATGATTTAATGATTTTGGAGAATAATCTGGAATTACGCCCAAAGAGTTATTAAATTACCCTTTGACACAGCAATACTACCACTTGGACTAAAAATGATTAGATGAAAAGGAAAGGAAACTATATGTTCTAGAATGTTTATAGAATTATTTCTTTGTGGTGTCAAAGAACTGGAAATTGCAGGGATACCCATCAATTATGGAATAGCTGAACAAGTTGAGGTATATAATTTTCATGGAATACTATTATGCTATAAGAAATTATGAGCTCAATGATTTTAGAAAAACATGGAAAGAACTGCATGAAATAATTAAGAGTGAAATGAGCAGAATCAAGAGATTATTTTATACAGTAACAGCAAAATTGTTTTAAAATGATTTTGAGTGAAAAATTTTTGTCTACTATAAATACCTAAATTTGCTCTAAGACAAATGAAAAAAGATGCTTTCTTCATCCAAAGAAAGAATTGATAAATAGAAGAATGTACAGAATAATTTTATACAATGTGCATATGCATACACAAATACACACATAGACACACACACATACATACACACATACCTCTGTCTAATGGTAACCATCTCTAGGTTGGAGTATGGAGGCAAGGAGAAAAAAAAATACATAATAAATTTGTAGTAGTTTTGAAAGCAATAGCAAGTTGTGCATAACAGATTTGGGGTTCCTTGTAAAATCATCTTTTTATTGTACTTTGTTTATAAATTAAAAACAAAAGAATGTTTTGAATGTTATTTTATTAATAATTTTATTAATAAGTGCACATCTCTTTTATTTTATGTTTAAGCTAATTTGCAGGGTAGGTCAGCTTGCTCTAAGACTTGAGCAGCATTGCTCATTGGAACATATTATTCCATTCTCTTCTTAATTTTTTGGCAGGTGAAAAGTGGTGTTATTTATCATTCAAATGTTCTTTCCTTTAGTATTTGAAGGTCTTTCTCCTGTTTGATTGAAAAAGTTATTGTTTCTTAATTGAACTATTAAATTTAGCCACTATGTGCCCTGACAATTTCTGGCTATTATTATTATTTTTTTTTTGAGGCAGTCTATGGATTACTTCAATTGGCTCTTTGTTTTCTTTGTTCAGAAATTCTGAGCAGTCATCTTGCATTCTTCCTTCCTTCCTTCCTTCCTTCCTTCTTTTGCTTTTTGGAGGGGGAAGGCTGGACAATTGGGGTTAAGTGACTTACACAAGTTCACATGGCTAGTATGTGTCTGAGGCTGGATTTGGACTCAGGTCCTCCTGACTTCAAGGGCCAGTGCTCTATTCATGGTGCCACATAGCCACCCCACTTGCATGATTTCTTACATTATATTGCTTTGATTTTTTGACTCATTACATTATCTTTCTATGCAATCTCTTTGTGAGATCTATAAGTCTGGCTTTCATAGAGAACATGTTTTCTTTTATTATTTTATTTATATTTTTTTTTTTGCTCCTCTTCTTCTAAATTGTTCCTCTTTACTGATACCCCACATTCTCCTCCCATGCTTGACAATTCATAGTTCACTAGTCTAGGTCTCAGCTGATTTCTGGAGAGGCAGAACTGTCCCAGTTGTATACTGGATTCCATCCTTCTGGCTTAATTGAATGTCAAATGTCATGCATGCATTTCATCCTTCTCCATTCCCTCTCTCTGGCCCAATAGTATAGTCTACTTCCATGCTGGTTCTAATTTAACATCTGCTCATTTCTGTTATTTAGGTCTCTGAGACACTGGGTAGAGGGACGTTTGCATGTAGGGTTTAGGGTTGCATTTTACTGCAGGCCTATGTCCCAGGTGAGATAATATACATTCACTACCAAAAACATGGTGGTGGTAGGGTTCTAAGTGAAATTGAGTTAGGTTTCAATCCAGGAATTTTTTTTTACCATCTTTGTGATTTTGGTGTCTGAGACAATGGACAAAGCTGAAACTGCTTTATATTTAGTACATAAATTGGATTCAGAGATGTTTGAGAAGTGATAAGGATCAGGGAAATGTCTAATTCTCCATCTTGTTATTGATGTGACCCAGAAGTTCCTTTTTATTGTTTCTTGATTACAAAAAATCATTTGGTGCATTAAAGAAACTTCAATCTTAAATGACCTTCAAGGTTTCTCCTATCATTTTCCTAACATTATACAAGATTTCTAGATAGATGAAAACACAGACATAAAAAGGATCATTTTAACTAAGTTAGAGATACCAAATGAGATAAAAAATTAGGGAAAGGTATACTTGCCAATGGTTTTAACCCTTGTCATGCTGCTGAAAATGTACTACTATTTTTTCTCATGAATTTATATTTATTTTATCAAGTACTGGGACATTGCATAGATTTTCAATAAAATATATTAAAAATCAAGGAATTGATGTAGTTATCCAGGCAAGAAAAAATAAAGAATGACTATGGTGTATTGTCCAACTTATAACATATTGGTTGAAGAAGCACTTGAGGTAGACTATTAATACCACTGAATAGGAAGGAAGGAGGCTTATTTACATTGAGGGAAATACATATCAATTTACATAATTCCAATTTGTGTGCTGCCTCAAAAACACATCTTTTAAACACCAATCCTTTTCCCAGTCTTTACAAGTCATGTATCACCAAAAAAAAAACTATGCCACATAAAGAAAGGAATCTCAAGAATGCTGAGTAGACTACAGAGGATTAATGGAAGAACATTAACAATTAAATCCAAGATAAAGAAAGCATGACTTATTTACTATTTGCCCATGAAAAGAATCATCACATGATTGAGATCATGGAGCTTTCAAATCATTAAGCCAAATTCTTCCATTTGGAAGTTTTTCTTTCCTTATAAATGTACAGAATACTGTGAAAATGAGAATAAAAATATTTATGCCTGAAAGACTTCAATTTTGTAAAAATAAGAAATTGGTGAGGGGAAACCATAATTAACTTCCAGAGCTTAGAAAGTGAGGGGTCTATTTGAGATTTGATGAGGTTACTTGGTAATAAACCTTTCTTTCTTTGGTACTTTTGATTGCCAATCCTTATGGGAAATGACCATTCCTATTTTCACTTTTTTTTTTGAGAACAAAATATAATATCAAGTCTCAGGTTATTGGTTACTCTGAATGTAAAACCAATTTGTTTAGATTCTTAAGGATGGCCTTTTTTGAGAAAGTTCACTCCCCAAACCCATGAGATGTTTTTAAAAATTTATTTAGTATTTTATTTTTCCCAAATTACATGTAAAACAATTTTAAACATTCATTTTTAACATTCATAATTTTAACAAATTCTCTCCCTTTTTCCTTCCCTACCCTGCTCATTGAGAAGACAAGCAATATAGGTTATACATGTGTAGTAATGCAAAACATATTTCCGTATTAGTTATATTGTGAAAGAAAAAAAGACCAAAACTCAAGAAAAATGAAGTAAAAAAATGTGCTTTAACCTAAATTTGACACCATCAATTCTTTGTCTGGGGTTGGGTAGCATTTTTCATCGTAAGTCCTTCAGAGTTGTATTGCTGAGAACAGCTAAGTCATTCACAGCAGAACCTTTTACAATATTGCTGTTACTTTGTACACAATATATCTCACTTTGCATCAGCTCATGTAAGTCCAGGTTTTTATGACAGCATTCTGCTCATCATTTCCTATAGCAAAATAGTATTCCATCACAATCATATAGCACAATTTTGTTGAGTCATTCCCTTATTCGTGGGCATCCTCCAAATTTTCAACTCTCTGCCACCAGAAGAGTTGCTATAAATATTTCTGTACATATAGGTGTTTTCCCCTTTTTAAAAAAAATCTCTTTTTGAATACAGAACTAGTATTGGCAATGCTAGGTAAAAGGATATGCACAGTTTTCTAGCCCTTTGGGCATTGTTCATAATTGCTCTGAAGAATGGTTGAATTAGTTCACAACTCCACCAATAGTGCAATAATGTCTCATTTTTCTCACATCCCCTCCAACATTTGTCATTCTTCTTTTCTGTCCCATTAATCAATCTAATAGGTATGAAGTAGTGCCCTAGAATTGTTTCAATTTATATTTATCCAATCAATAGCAATTTAGAGTGCTTTCTCATATATCTATAGATACGTTTGATTACTATATCCAAAAAAACTGTTCATATCTCTTTTTTTTGGAGACAATTGGGGTAAAGTGACTTACCCAAGGTCACATAGCACAACATCACTAAGTGAGGCCAAATTTGAACTCAGGTCCTCCTATAACACCTAGACTCCCATGTTCATATCTCTTGATTATTTGTCAGTTGGGGAATGGCTAGTATTTTTAAAATTTGGATTCATTTCTCTATATATTTGAGAAATGAAGACTTTATCAGAAAACTTTATTTCAAAAAACTTTTAAAATAAAATTTTATGTTTATTTTTAGTTGACATCATTCATTTCCTCAAGATTTTGAATTCAAATTTTTTCTCTGTCTTTCCCCTACCCCCCACCCCAAAACAATGATCCCACTGTATACCCCCTCCCCCAATCTTCTCTCTCCTATATGCTCCACCATCCCTCCTCCAACTTTCCAGTATGACAAGATGTATCTCTATACCCCAGTGCCTGGTTTCCCAGTTGCATGTTAAAAAATATATATATATATATATATATATATATATATATATATATATATATATATATCATTTGATTTTAAAACTTTGAATTCCAGTTTCTTTCCATTCCTCCCTCATCACCCACCCTTACTGGAAAGATGAGCAATTCAATATAGATTGTACATGTGTAGCTATGCAAAACATTTCCATAGTGGATATATTGTGAAAGACTAATTATATTTCCCTCCCTCCTATCTCCCCCCCATTTGTTCTATTCTCTACTTTGACCCTTTCCCTTTTCAAAAGTGTGTGCTTCCAACTTCCCTCCCCCCAAACATGTCCTCCCCTCCATCCTCCTCCCACTCATCCCTTTCCCCCCTGCTCTCCTGTAGGGCAAGATACACTATTTAGTGTATATGTCATTCCCTCCTTAAGCCAAATTCAGTGAGATTAAGGTTGACCCATACCCTTTTGCCTTCCTGTTCTTCTATTCAATTGTAACAGTGTTCCCTTTTCTATATGTGATAATTTACCCCATTCTGTCTCTTCCCATCTCTTCTCATTATATTCCTCTCTCACCTCTTAATTTCACCTTTGTAGTATCACCCCTTCCTATTCAACTTTTACTATGCCCTCTTGTGTATGTATACCTGTACATATATATATATATATATATATATATATATATATACACACACACACATTTACATATGTATTTGTACACCCATATACCATCCTATATAGACATATATATGTATGTGTGTTTACATATACAAACATATATCTATTCCCTTCAGCTATCCTCATACTGAGAAAAGTCTCATCACTTACAGTTATCATTTTTTCTTTTTGTTTTTTTTAAGCAATTGGGGTTAAGTAACTTGCTCAAGGTTACACGGCCAGGTGTTTCTGGGTGGGTGCTAAGTGTCTGAGCCCGGGATTTGATCTCCAGGTTATCCTGACACTGGAGCCGGTGGTCTTACTCACTGTGCTACCTAGCCACCCCCAATTATCATTTTTCCATGTAAGAATGTAAATAATTCAACTTTGGTAAGTTCCTTATGATTTATTTTCCCTGTTTATGTTCTCATGCTTCTCTTGCTTCTTGTATCTGAATGTCAAGTTTTCTATTCAGATCTGGTTTTTTTCATCAAGAATACTTCAAAGTCTTCTTTCATTGAATAACCATATTTTCTCCTGAATCATGATACTCAATTTTGCTGGGTAGGTGATTCTTGGTATTAATCACAGCTCCTTTGACCTCTGGAATATCAAATTCCAAGCCCTTTGATCCTTCAATGTATAAACTGCCACATTCTGTGTTATCCTGATTGTTTTTCCACAATATTGAAATTGCTTTTTCTTGGCAGCTTGTAGTATTTTCTCCTTGTTCTGGGAACTCCAGAAGCTGGCTATAATATTCCTAGGAGTTTGCTTTTTGGGATCTTTTTCAAGAGGTGATGAGTAGATTCTTTCAACCTCTATTTTGCCCTCTTGTTCTAGAATATCAGGAGAATTTTCCTTGAGAATTTCTTGAAGGATGAAATCTAGGTTATTTTTTTGTTCATGGCTTTCAGTACAATAATTTTTAAATTACCTCTCCTGGATCTATTTTCCAGGTCAGTCATTTTTCCAATTTCACATTGCCTACTATTTTTTCATTCTTTTGGATCTGTTTAATGGTATCTTGATGTCTCATAAAGTCACTAGCTTCCATTTGCTCCAATCTAATTCTGAAGGAATGATTCTCTTCAGTGAACTTTTGAGATTCTTTTTCCATCTGGCCAGTTTGGTGTTTTAAGGCATTCTCTTCTTTGGTTTTTTGAGTCTCTTTTGCCATTTGAGATAGTCTATTTTTAATGTGTTATTTTCTTCAGTCAGGTTGTTGACTCTCTTTTTATGGTTTTCTTGCATCATTCTCATTTCTCTTCCAAATTTTTCCTCCATTTCTCTTATTTGGTTTTCAAAATCCTTCTTAAGCTTCTGTATGGCCTTTAACCAAAAACATATTTTTCTTGGAAGCTTTTGGTGCAGGAGTTCTGACTTCATTTTCTCCTCCTGTTCCATGTTTTGATCTTTTTTGTCCCCCCAAAATTAAACCAAAGTCAGATTGTTGTGCTTGCTTTGCTTTCTTTGCTTGCTCATGTTGCCACTCAATTACTTGACTTTTGAGTTTTTGCTACAATACAATTCTGCTTTCAGAGAGGACAGCTTTGGCCCAAATCACTGGGTTTTCACAGCTGCCAGAGCTATTAGTTGGGTGCTCTCTCAGAAACCTCTACTGGCTCTGGCACCTTGTCACCCACCCCAGGACATCAACCCCACACAGATCCAAGCAGGTAAAAGCAAGAGCAATTACCCCTCAGAATGGTTACTTGGTCCCCCTACAATCTGCAGGCCAGGAGCTCTGAAGCAGTCATGTGGTGGCAGCTGCTGTGCCTAAGCTGTTTATCCGTCTTGGGGTGCAGTGGCTGGACCACACTCCCTGACCCCCTGTTCCCAAAGTTCACCGACCTCTCACTTTGTCTTTGACATTCATGAGTTGATAATTCTGGAAACCACCACAGCTGCTGGTGATCCACTCTCCAGCAGTCTCTCCAGCCATGGCTGGTCGCACCCCCTCTGGGGCTAAAACCACAAGTGCTGCAATGGACCCTTCCTTCAGGTCTGTTATACTCTTTTCAGTGGGAGGTTTGTTTCTCTCTGTCACTTTGTGGTTTCTGTAGCTCTAAAGTTTGTTTAGAGTCATTTTTATTAGGTATTTGAGGTGGTTATGCAAGGAGCACAGGGAATCTTTCCTGCTTCTATGCTGCCATCTTGGCTCCTCCCCCCAAAAATTTTTATCACAATTACTATTGCTAACTGTATTTTTTCCATCCTTTTCTGACCCCTATTTATTCTATTTTATTTCCTTTTACCCTCAAAAGCATTTTACTTGTGACCCCTCCCACAATCTGCTTTCCCTTCTATCATCCTCCCCTTATCTTATTACCTTCCTCTCCTACTTTCCTGTAGGGTAAGATAGATTTCTGTACTCAATTGAGTGTGAATGTTATTCCCTCTTTGAACCATCTTCAATTAGAGTAAGATTTACTAACCCCCCTCCAAATTCCCCCTTCTCCCTTTCACTGTAAAAGAATCTTATTCTTGCCTTTTCTATGTGAAATAATTTACCACACTCTACTTCTACTTTTCTACCAGTACTTTCCTCTCTCACCTTTTAATTTTATTTTCTAGATGCCATCCCTTCATATTCAACTCATACCTGTGCATTCTGTATCTATCTATCTATCTATCTATCTATCTATCTATCTATCTATCTATCTATCTATCTATCTATCTATCTATATTTATAGATATATGTGAGTATATGAGTGTGTATACACACACACAGACAAACACACATCTTCTAAATGTCCTAATGAGAAAGTTCTTATGAGCAATAAATATTATCTTCCCATATAGGAATGTAAATAGTTGAACCTTATTAAATTCCTTTATGATTTCCTTTTCCTGTTTACCTTTTTATGCTTCTTTTAAGTCTTGTAATTGAAAGTCAAATTTTCTATGCAGCTCTGTACTTTCGTTTTTTTTTCAAATACTTTATTAACTTCAGATTTACATCATTCATTTCCACCAGATTTTGAGTTACAAACGTTCTCCCCATTTTTCCCCTACCACTGCCCCAAAATAGCAGGCCCACAGGATATCCCCTTCTCCAATCTGCTCTCTCTCATATTTTCTCCCATATGCCTTTAAACTTTTCCAGTGGATCTCTATGCCCCAGTGCCTATATGCCTTATTTCCCAATTACATGTAAAATAGTATTAATAATAGTATATAAATATACTATTTTATTTATATATTTGATTTTAAAACTTTGAATTCCAGATTCATTCCCTTCCTCCATTGTCTCCCACACTTACTGGGAAGATAAGCAGTTCAGTATAGGTTGTACATGTGTGGCTAATGCAAAACAATAACACAGTAGATATATTGTAAAAGACTGACTATATTTCCCTCCCTCCCATCCCACCTCCTACTTGTTCTGTTCTCTAATTTGTTCCTGTCCCTTTTCAAAAGTGGGTACTCCCAACTTCCCTCCCCCCCAGCCTTCCCACCCTTCCATCATTCCCCCTCTCATCCCCTTCTGCCACTACTCGCCTGGAGCATGAGATACCCTATTTAGTGTGTATTTCATTCCCTCCTCAAGCCAAATTCAATGGGAATATGGTTGACTCATTCCCTTTTGCCATCCTATTTTTCCCCTCCATTGTAACCATTTTCCCTTGCCTCTTCCATATGATATAGTTTACCCTATTCTGTTTATCCCCGTCTCCTCTCATTATATTCCTCTCTCACCTCTTAATTTCTCCTTTTAAGTATCATCCCTTCTTGTTAAATTGGTCCTGTGCCCTCTATCTATGCATACCTGTAAACATATATACACACATTCACATATGTATTCATATGCCAATATACCCTCATATATAGACATATATATTTTTCCATTTCCTTCAACTACTGAGAAAAGTTTTATAAGTTAAAATTATTGTTTTTTTTTTCCATGTAGGAATGTTAATAGTTCAACTTTGATAAGTTCCTTACAATTTATTTTCCCTGTTTACCTTCTCATGCTTCTCTTGCTTCTTGTACCTGAATGTCAAATTTTCTATTCAACTCTGGTTTTTTCAACAAGAATGCTTGAAAGTCCTCTATTCCACTGAATGACCATATTTTCCCCTGAAACATGATACTCAGTTTTGCTGGGTAGGTGACTCTTGGTTTTAATCCCAGCTCCTTTGACCTCTGGAATATCATATTCCAAGCCCTTCAATCCCTCAATGTAGAATCTGCCAGATCCTAGATTATCCTTATTGCTTTTCCACACTATGCAAATTTTTTCTTCCTGGCTGCTTGAAATATTCTGTCCTTAATCTGGGAATTCCAGAACCTGGTTATAATATTCCTAGGAGTTTTCTTTTTGGGATCTTTTTCAGGAGGTGATCGGTGGATTCTTTCAAGCTCTATTTTGCCCTCTGGTTCTAAAACATCAGGGAAGTTTTCTTTGAGAACTTCCTGGAGGATGATTTCTTGATTTCTAGTTTCTTACTTTGAACATGGCTTTCAGGTAGTCCATTAATTTTTAAATTATCTCTCCTGGATCTATTTTCTAGGTCAGTGGTTTTTCCCATGAGATATTTCACATTGCCTTCTATTCTTTCATTTGTTTGGATCTGTTTAACAGCATCTTGATTTCTCATAAAGTCATTAGCTTCAATTTGCTCCAGTATAATTCTGAAGCAATGATTCTCCTCATTGAACTTTTGAGATTCTTTTTCCATCTGGCAAATTCAGCTTTTTAAAGCATTCTTCTCCTCATTGCCTTTTTGAACCTCTTTTGCCATTTAAGTTAGTCTATTTTTTAAGGTAGTATTTTCCTCAGGAAGGCTGTTGACACTCATTTTGTAATTTTCTTGCATTGTTGTCATTTCTCTTCCCAATTTTTCCTCCATTTCTCTTATCTGCTTCTTAAGGTCCTCTATGGCCTGTAACCAGCTCATATTTTCCTTTGAAGGTTTTGGTGCAGGAGTTCTGACTTCACTGTCTTCCTCTTGTTCCATGCTTTGTTCCTTTTTGTCCCCCAAATAGGAGTCTAATGTTGGAATCTTCTGTCTGCTTTGTTTCCTTTGCCTGGTCATGTCGCCCCTCAGTCACTTGACCCCTGGGCTTTTTGCCACAGCAGGACTCTGCCACCAGAGAGGGAAGCTTTTGTATCAAACACTGGGGTTTTCTCAGCTGTCAGAGGATTGGGTGCTCTCTCTGAGGTCTCCACACTCTCTGACAGGGTGGACACACACCCCAGGACCTCCACCCTAGACAGCAATCCAGATCCAAGAAGGTTAAAGCAAGAGCGATTACCCTTCAGAATGATGCTTGGGCCCTCTACACTCTGCAGGCCAGGAGCCGAAGCTGCCATGTGGTGCTAGCTGGCTGTGCCAGTGTGTCAGTGGCTTCTTGTCCTGGGGGCAAAAGCTATGCACTCCCACTTACTGTGTCCCAAAGTCCAGACTGCACTGACCTCTCAGTTTGTCCTGCGCATCTATGTGTCAACAAATATGGAAACGGTCACAGCTGCTGCTGATCTGGGGTCCCTCTGGCTGGAGGCTGGTCAGGCATGCCCTGGGGCTACAGCCTTGGCTTGGGCCTGGGCTCGGCTCCCAGAGTGCTGCTGGCCAATTCCTTCCAGCCTGCTGTGCTGTCCTCAGTGGGAAGTTAGGTTCTATGTGTCATTTTGTGGGTTCTGCAGCTCCAAAGTTTGTTTAGAGTCCCCCTTTTAAATGGATTTGGGAAGGTGGAATCCAGAGCCCAGCAGAGGTCCTCCTTCTACTCCACCATCTTGACTCCCAGCTCTGGTACTTTCATCAAGAATGCTTTATAGGGTCAAAGCCAGGATGGCAGAGTAAAAGCAGGAACTTTTCTGGGCTCCCACTCCCACCACCTCCAATACCTGTAAAAATTATTCTAAACAAATTTTAGAGCTACAGATCCCACAAGGCGACAGAGAGAAAACAAAAATCTCCCACTGGAGGTAGCCTGGCAGGCTGACTGGAAGGGTCTATCACATGGAGCTGGGAGCTGAGCTGCACTGCCCCAGACTGGGTGACTCAAAAAGGGCTTCGCGCTGCCGCTGCCTCTGCTGCTGCTGCCACCGTCGCCACCACTGCTAGCCACCGCAGGAACTCTAGCTTGGCTTCGGCTTCCTCTTACTCCGCCCCTTCCTGCTACATCAGCAAGTCCAATGGGGCATGGAAAATCTTTAAATCCCATAACCCTTACACCTATTTAAGGAAGAACACAAGCTGGACAGTCAGAATTTCCTGGGGTGAGAAATGTGGAAGAAGGGCAGCTGCTGCTGTACTGAAGACTGAACTGAGAATTGAGAAAAACTGAGAAGAGGAATGAGAATTGAGAACTGAGACAGAATTTCTTGGAGCAAGACATGTGGAGGCTGGATAAAGTGATTTTGATTTTGAGAAGGGAGCTTATGGTGCTGAGATTTCCCAGAGCCAGCTGGAGCTTCCATAGACTGAGGAAGCATGACTGTTGTGCCAGTACTTGGTCTTTCTGTTTTGATGTTACTTTGTAAGAATCATTTGTTGATAAAGGCCTCAGACCTTGTTGGGCCTAGGTTGATTTCACAGACAGAAAGTGAATTGAAGAGCATACCAGTTATTGTGTCTTTGTTAATCTTTGTCTTCTCAGGAAAAGAAACTGCTGAGAACTTGCCTTGGGTCAAGATGAAGAAAAGACTTCTCCTTGGGTATTGAATGCTGTGATGATATTGTAACCTAATTGTGCTGTAGGGGGGATTTTGTGACTGACCAAATGAATGTACTTTTTTTATGATTGGAAACTAATCTCCAATTGAGACTATCCAGGGGTGGAGTACTTTGCCTTTTATACTTTGTGATTGAACTGAGGATTTTAGACTTTGTTATTGACTAAATGAATGTACTATCCAGGGGTGGAGTATTTTGACTTTGTACTTTGTGTCCCTTAAGGAGGCAAGCCTCCTTAAGTATTGAATGATTGAGTTATTAAATTATTGTGATATGGTGAATGCTGTATTTTGATTTTCTCTGATAAGTTGTAACATTGTGAATGCCTTACCTTGATTTTTTGTGAAGGTTTTGCTCTTGTTTGTTATTGAATATATAGAGAGTTCTCTATACTATGTAATCAGAACCTTAAAAGCTGTTCACAGCAGAAGTCCTCTGGAAAGCTGCTCATTCTTGGCTTTGTATACTCATAGCTCTGACAACTGTGAAAACCTCAGCAATTTGGGACATAGCTCATTCCACTCTGGAAGCAGAGTTCTACCATAGCAAAGAGCTCAAAAGTCAAGTAACTGGCTGGCAAGATAAAAAAGCAGAGGAAGCACAATCACACCATTGAGTCATTTTGGGGGGGACAAAAAGGATAAAAAAGTGGAACTAGAAGACAACAAGGTCAAAATTCCTGCATGAAAACCTGCCAAGAAAAATATGAATTGGTCGCAGGCAGTGGAGGAGATCAAGAAAGATTTTGAAAATCAAGTAGGAGAAATGGAGGAAAAATTGGGAAGAGAAATGAGAATGATGCAAGAACATCATGAAAAGCAAGTCAACAGAATAGAAAATAACATAGAAAATAACACCTTAAAAATAGACTAACTCAAGTGGCAAAAGAGTCCCAAAAAGTCAATGAGAAGAATAACTTAAAACAATGAATTGGCCAGATGGAAAAACAAGATTACAAAAACTCACTGAAGAGAATAATTCCTTCAAAATTAGATTGGATAAAATGGAAGCTAATGACTTTATGAGAAATCAAGATATGACAAAACAGATCCAAACAAATGAAAAAATAGAAGGCAATGTGAAATGTCTCATTGGAAAAACCACTGACCTGGAAAATAGATCCAGGAGACATAATATAAAAATTATTGGACTAACTGAAAGCCATGATCAAAAAAAGAGCCTAGAAATCATCCTTTAAGAAATTCTCAAGGAAAATTTCCCTGGTATTCTAGAATCATAGGGCAACATAGAAATTGAAAGAATTCACTGATTGCCTCTTGTAAAAGATCCCAAAAAGAAAACTCCTAGAAATATCATAAGAAAATAACAGAGTTCCCAGGTAAAGGAGAAATTATTAAAAGCTGTCACGAAGAAGCAATTTGAGAATTGTGGAAGCACAAATAGGATAACAGAAGATCTAGTAGCTTTCTACATTAAGAGATTGCAGAAATTGGAATAAGATATTCTGGAGGTCAAAGGAGCTAGGATTAAAACCAAGAATCAACTACCCAGCAAAACTGATCATCATGATTCAGGGGAAAATATGTCAATTCAATGAAATAGAAGACTTTAAAGTATTCTTTTTTTTCTTTTTGGAGGGCAATTAGGGTTAAGTGACTTGCCCAGGGTCACACAGCTAGTTTTTGTGTTACATGTCCGAGGCTGGATTTGAACTCATGTCCTCCTGACTCCAGGGCCAGTGCTCTATTCACTGCATCACCTAATTGCCCTGACTTTCAAATATTCTTGATGAAAAAACCATAACTGAACAGAAAATTTGACTTTTAACTACAAGAAGCAAGAAAAGCATGAGAAGATAAACAGGAAAAAGAAATCATAAGGAACTTATTAAAGTTGAACTATTTACATTCTGTGATAGTAATGGCAATTAAAGTTCCCCCTGTATTGGCTTGGTTTTTCAAATTGATTGTGTTAAAACCCAGAGCTTGTTAATCCCACCTGTGGGATGGACTTGTTGACTTGAAAAGAAAGTCCTGAACTGGG
>NW_027185698.1:5123174-5147277 GCF_028583685.1 Petaurus breviceps papuanus
AAGAAAGAAAGAGATAGAATAGGTTAAATTATCTCCTATAAAAAGGCAATTGAAACTGGTACAATGGAGAGCAAGAGCAGGAAGGTGAAAGGGTATGGGTCAACCTTACTCTCACTGAATTTGGCTTAAGGAGGGAATAATATACACATTGCTTTGGGTATCTTACCTTACAGGAAAGTAGGGAGGAAGGGGATAAGAGGGAGGATGATAGAAGGGAGGGCAGATAGGGGGAAAGGGTAGTTAGAAGTAAGCACTTTTGCAATGGGACAGGGTCAGAGTTGGAAATAGAATTAAGTAGGGGGTGGGATAGGATGGACGAAAATATAGTTAGTCTTTCACAATATAATCACTATGGAAATGTTTTGTGTAACTACCCATGTACAACCTATATTGAATTGCTTGTCTCCTAGTGGGGGTGGTTGAGGAGGAAGGAAGGGAAAGAATATGGAAATTAAAGTTTTGAAAACAAATGTTTAAAAAATGTTTTTTTTTTTTTTTGCAAGTAACTTGGAAATAAGATATACAGGCACTGGGGCATAGAAATCCATCTTGCCCTGCTAGAAAGCTAGGGGGAGTAAGGGGGGAGGTTATAAGAGAGAGCAGATTGGGAGAAAGGGTGTTTATTCAGTAGGCTTGCTATCTAGGGGTGGGGGAGGTAGGGGAAAGATGAGGAGAAAATTTATATCTCAAAATTTTGTGGAAATGAATGGTGAAAACTAAAAATAAATAAACAAATCTGTAACAATAAAATAAAATAAAAGAATGCTTGATAGTCCTCAGTTTCATTGAATGTTCATTCTCCCCCTCCACCCCCCAGAAGTATTATTCTCAGTTTTACTGGGTAGGTGATTCTTGGTTGTAGTCCTACCTCTTTACCCTCTGGACTATCATATTCCATGTCTTCCAGTTCTTTAATGTAGAAGCTGCCAAATCTCAAATCATGCTGACTGTGGCTCCATGATATTTGAACTGTTTCTTTCTGACTGCTTCTAATATTTTTTCCTTGACATAGGAGCTCTGGAATTTGGCTATAATATTCTTAGAAGTTTTCCTTTTGGTAGGTGATGAGTGGGTTCTTTCAATTTCTATTGTACTCTCTCTTTCTAAGATATTAGGGCAGTTTGCTTTAATAATTTCTTGAAAGATTATGTCTAGGCTCCTTTTTTAAACAAAAATCATATCTTTCATCTAATCCAACAATTTTTAAATTATCTCTCCTGGATCTATTTTCTAGATCAGTTGTTTTTCCAAGGGGATATTTCACATTGTCTTCTATTTTTTCATTCTTTTGGTTTTGTTACTTATTTATCTGATTTTTCTTTGACACTCTTCATTGTTTAGGTAAATAACTGAATTATAAAAATATAATTAATATTAACAAAATATTATGAGGATTTTACTTTGTCCCAAATGCATTTGGTACCAAAATGAAACCAGCATACTTTACAACACAAAATTGATTTGGTGTTAGGTGGCTTCCATACATCAGAATCAGACTTAATTATTTTGGTATTTTTTTATTGATTTTTATAGTCAAGTTCAAATGCTATATTTTTAGTCTATCTCTATAATTTCCAGGATCAAAGTCATTGTCAAAGTTTGCCTAACTGATTTTGCTGATTGACAGTTTGATTAGTAAATATCATGTTTAATACTTCAAATTCTATTATTTCCTAAGTGTCTGGGCTTGCTTTATGGAAGCAAATTTTTCTGCAACTTATTAGATACTCCTCCTAAATTTCTTTGGCTGAACAACATTTCCCTCCTAGTTGCCAATTTTTTTTTTGATGATGAGTGTCTTCTTCATTTGTTAGGCTGATTCTCAGATGACTGGCATCAATTCCTTTCATGCTTGGTAAATAGCATATAGGGAACATAAAATTGCATATGATTTATATTTTTAAAATATTTATTTAAGTTCATAGAAATCATTTCCCTTCTCTCTGTATTTCCCAAGGAAGTCATCAATTGATTAGTTAAATCTCTAAAGACTAAGGGTCACAAATTCTAGCAAGTCTGAGATTTTTAGGTTTCTAAATGTATCTAAAGGGGCAAGTATACTAGGTGGCATCCCAAGTAGAAATTAGACATTTCAGAAGATGAAGTTATATTTCCCTCCCCTCCTTAATACAAAAACTGACTTCCTTAATCTTTCCTGACTTAGTGTCTTAAAAACAAAAGTAAATGTTTGCCAACAGATAAATGCTAAAAGGTAATGCATAAGCATGAAGAGTTTTGTCCATATTGTCCACAAATCATGACATTTTATTGGATCTGGGTAGTTTTCTATATAACTAAAATAGTTAGATTCTTCCTTGTTGTGATTGTAAGAGTTCTAAATTTCCTTGTCCCAATATATTAACGTTCTTACATCATTACTTTTAGGAAAGCACTTTGTAAGCTTTGCATAAAGATGAACTATTATAATTAACTACAAAGAATTTAGTTCTAATGCTACATAATTAGAGTGATTCTTCTAATTAATGAGACTAACAAACTATTAATAGGGGAATAGATAGACAACTTGTGTTCCATGCATTAATGTAATAAAACTACAGTATAAAAAATTAAGAGAAGCATGGGAAGATATATGAACTGACATGAAATAAATTTAAAAGAACCACACAAACAATACATATAACTACAACAATGTAAATATTATGAAAATAATTATAATAATTTGTAATTATACTAAGTAACTATAATACTAAGCTTGATCTTGGAGGAGAGTTAAGAAAATGTCACCATTGCCCCTCTTGGTAGCCTAAAGTTTGTCCTCTAACACATGGTGAGCTCCCTAAAGGCAAAAGCTGAGTTATTGTCTTTCTTTATGTCCTCAGCAGTTAGCACAGTTTCTGGCATATAGTAAATGCTTAATAAATGATTGTTGATTGAATGACTGACTATGGTATATTGTATATGGCATCATACACCTTTGATGTGATTTTTGTTGTTGTCTTTGCTGCTTTTAACATGTTAAAAAGGAATAGCTTTCTGTTTGGGTGAAAATTATATTCAGAATTTAAAATGTAAGAAGAAAAGTTTAAAATTAGCAAAGTACTTGAAATAAACTACTGAAATTAAGACAAAACAACTGAAAAAAATTGCTAAAATTATCAATGGCTATATTAATATGGTTTTAATACTTATTTGTATGAGCAATGAATTCTTGAAACAGCTCATTGCCCTTTTAGACAATGATAGAACTAAATGATAGAACTTCTGAAAAAGGTTAGGCATCAGAGTACTCCATGCATCAGTTTTAACCCACCTAAGACTTCTCATCCCCTGAGAAGACTTTCCATGCTATTTCTGTAAATTCTCTACTGAGAGTCTACCAAGTAGGCAGAAGGTATTTCCCTGGTTCTTTCAGCACACCTATCAAACACCCCATCAATCTATATTTCTAGTCACTTAAAGTAATAATAGCTCACCACTATCCCAGGCCTTTAGGTTTGCAAGTATTTCATAGAAAGCTATTTTTTTGATAAAGACAATGAAACAAATATTATTATTGACTTTTCACAGATAAGGAAACTGATGCAGAGAGGTTAAAGGTCTTGCCCAGATTCCTGTAGTTAATAAGTATAGTAGATCAGGGTGCTATTCATTATCTTAAAATCAAATCCAGTTAATTGTATAGTCTATGAAATGGAAACCTCTATGACCTCGAACACCTTTGGAATTGGAGGTCATAGAGATTGTATTGGCACATTGACAGCTGATATGCCAAATAATGATGACAAAGTGATGTAAGAATTAAACATGACCCCTGAGTCAGCAAAGATTAAACCAAAACTAGCACTTATTTAGTGCTTTTCAAGGTTACAAAGCATACTGCCTTATTGTAGACCTGTGATATAGGAACTGTATTTTCTATTTCATTTTCTCCTTGTGCAATAGTGCTGTATACTAGGGAAGTACATGCATTATTTATACATGAAGAAACTAAATATCATTGAGGTTAAGCAACTTGCTCATGGCTCTCCGATTAATAAGTGTCAGAGGCAAGATTTAAGCCCAAGTATAAGATTCTATCCACTATGAGATTCTGCCTCTTTCTAATGTTGTTAACTTTTACTAACAATTGTTAACTAACTAATATAACTATTCCTAATGTTTGTCATGTATTTTGTTGTGTCGTAATTCCTTGAAAACTGATACTGTGATATATGTGATAATTCTTCACTAATAAACAATTTACATTAATCAGATTATCTTCTATCCCTAGATTAGAGATACTTTGTTATATATTAGCTGCAAACTTTGAACTGCTTAACACTAAAAATTTGATTTGATACCCAAAAGTTCTTCTAGGTGGACCGTGGTTATAAATGAAAATGAAAATTCAGTGATGATGCATTATTTGATGATCATAAGAATGATCAAATAATGTAAGAATAGTTTCCTTTAAATTTTTAATCATCATTTATAATTATTATATATTTATCTTCTAGACAGTCAAATGGTATTTTAAGAATAATAATGATCTTTTAAGAATAATAGCTCCTACACTGACCACTCATGGTGAAAAAAAAGTTTGAGCATAGGGGGAGAAAATGAATTAAGGACTCTAAATGATCGCTTTCTTGTATTTAGACAGCATAACCTGCAAGGTCTCTTTTCTAAATACCATTGGCAGAGCACATGAAATCAATACTTGTAACAAAATTAGTCACCCGTGAGATTATAGTTACTACAATAGTAAATTACTAATGTATTTATCACATCAGTCTTAGCAAACTAAAAAAAAAATATTGGTTAGTGAGGGGAGAAAAGACTACTAAACTGAAAGTTAAAGCACACGTTATAATGTCCTTTAACGATTTTGGTTGAGTGCTTTTCTATAACTGAATACACAAGTGAGATAAAACTTCTTAAAATCATGCATTAGGGCCGATTAATAATAGATGGTGAATGATGGAATAAATTTCTATTGTCTTGCTGCAATAACCATATGCTCTATTATCTCATTCATTAAAAAAATGCACCCCAACATACTGACAAGAATAACTTCTGATAACCAGGGAAACCATTTAATGGAAAATTTGCATGCTTTGCAAGACCAAAATTAATGGATGATTTAGGAAATCTCTACTTAATTTTAAGTAAAATTTAAAGTCCCCTGAATGAAATAAATGCATATCAACTTTCAAAGGAGTTAAATTCCAACACTATAAAGTTCAGCATTTAATTGAGCATATAATCTATTTTGGGGTGTAAAAAAGAGACTCAAAATCATCTTCTCAAATAAATGCATCTAATATATAGACAAAAATGCACTAATAGAATTGAAAAATGGCACTGAAAAATCTATTTCTAATAAAATGCTCAGAATACATATACTAACTAAATTATAATATTCTCCATTATTCATATACACTTTTAGTTCTCTCCTGAACACCTGTTGGTATTATGGGCTTCTGAGAAAAGGTGCTGTCACCTCACATTGCATTTAGTTTTCCTTCTATACCCCATAAAACTGAAGAGATTTCAAAATCAAATGTAATTCCTAACATTTATGAAGATTAACCACATAGTATTTAGTTTTTGCCAAATTTAATCTTCACAGAGAGGGCAACGTGATTGCTCTGCCTTTTCTATCTTTTACGTTACTATTTCCATCATATCAGCAAACTAATAAATAGAGAGGAACAAACTCAGGTGGACTGGGGACATAAGAATAAATAGTTTCAGCTGAATTTTAGGAGTTGGAGTTTTTTTGGGAAAACAACATGAGTCAGTAAAAACAACTACAAATAATTTTGTCTCATAAATAAATCTTGACTGGTTTAAAATCAGAGGAAACAGAATAATAGAATACATGCTTTTAAAAGAGATTGAAAAAAGTAGAACCAGCAACATGGTTCACTGCTTAGCCATTGAGATGTTGCACTTAGCCCTGAGTAGACTTCTCTCCTGTAAGACATGACTTTGTTCTAGTAGAAATTGTCAAACACTTGACTATTCATTGACTAATGCTCCTCCAGCATTTATATATTCAACTTGAAATGTGTTTACACATATACAGAATTACTTCTAAAATATCTGTATATTCAACCAGATTATAATTTCCCAAAGTGTAAGGAATATATCTTAGGTTTTTTTTATAGCTATGTATCCAAAAATCCTTTGTATCTTAAGTGATTAAAATTTTTTGTCCCCTTTCTCTTTGACCTGTGCATATATATGACATTTGGCTCTATTGATGGCAACATCCTTTTCTGCCTTGGTGTCTCTGACTTAGTGATTCTTCTAGTGGGAGAGAGACACTCAACAATTACAAGCAGAAGTAGTGACTAAAGCCTTTTCTTGAAATCCCATTACTACTGAAATTACTCAAAGCTCTGCCTTAGTCTTCTCTATTACTCTTTTCTGTTTTCTCTCCCAAATCTCATCCACTCTCAAGATACAAATTGGTGGCTAAATATATATTATAATTTACAAATGAACATTTCCTTTGAAATTTCTGATTTTACCATAAACTATACATGCCCCAAACCAAGTTAATCAACATTTTCTTCAAAATTGACTCAAATTCCCTTTGACCATTGTGGTCAATGCCATAGGAAATTCCCCAGCCATTTGTGTATAAAGCCCTAGGACTCTTTCTACTCCTCTACTTCTATGTGCTGTCAATCACTAAGTATGTATTCATTCTGTGCTTTCCATTCACCAGGGATACCCCTTTAGTTGAGGTCATAACTCTAATGACTCCACTATCACAATAATCTAACCACTCTTTCTACCCTACTCTCTTCCTAATATAAGCTACCCCCACCTACTTTAAGATCACCCTTATGAATCATTTTCACACTGTATCTTTCCTACTCAATTGCCTTCAATGACTCATTGCTTTTTAAAATTTTCTCTATTTTAATTTTTTTTATTTTACATCATTCATTTCCACAAGATTTTGAGTTACAAATTTTCTCCCCATTTCCTCCCTACCCACCACCCCAAAAGAGCGATCCCACTGAATATCTACTCCCCCAATCTGCTTTCTGCCATATTTTCCCCCATCCCCACCCCAGCTTTCCAGGAAAGCACATTGGATCTCTATGCCCCAGTGCCAGTATATCTTATTTCCCAGTCACATGTAAAATTTTATACACACACACACACAAACAAATATATATATACACAAAAATATATAAATGTGTGTATGTATATTTTAAACATTTGATTTTAAAACTTTGAATTCAACATTCCTTCCCTTCCTCCCTCATAATCCACTCTTACTGGGAAGATAAGCAATTTAATATAGGTTGTACATGTTTAGCTATGCAAAACTTTTCCATAGTGGATACATTGTGAAAGACTGACTATATTTCCCTCCCTTCTATCCCACTTCCCACTTGTTCTATTCTCTACTTTGATCCTGTCCCTTTTCAAAAGTGGGTGTTTCCAACTTCCCTCCCCCCACCCCAACCTGCCCTCCCTTCCATCACCTCCTCTCTCATCCCCTACCTATCTCTCCTGTAGGGTGAGGTACCCTATTTAGTGTGTATGTCATTCCCTCCCGAAGCCAAATTCAATGAGAATAAGGTTGACTCATTCCATTTTGCCTTCATGTTCTTCCTCTCCATTGTAACACTTTTCCCTTGGCTCTTCCATATGAGATAGTTTACCCCATTCTGTCTCTCCCCATCTCCTCTCATTACATTCCTCTTTCACCTCTTAATTTCACCTTTTAATTATCATCTCTTCCTATTAAATTGGTCTTGTGCCCTCTGTCTATGTATACTTCTACACATATATACACACCCTCACATATGTATTCACACACCAATATATCATCCTATATAGACATATATTTATATATATATATACACATTTATATTCCCTTCAACTATTCTCATACTGAGAAAAGTTTTATAAGTTATAATTATCATTTTTTCCATTTAGGAATGTAAATAGTTCAACTTTGATTAAGTTCCTTATTATTTCTTTACCCTGTTAACCTTCTCATGCTTCTCTTGCATCTTTTATCTGAATGTCAGATTTTCTATTCAATTCTGGTTTTTTCATCAGGAATGCTTGAAAATCCTCTATTACATTGAATGATCAAATTTTCCCTTGAAACATGATACTGTTTTTTTCTTTTTGCTTTTTGGAGCACAATTGGGGTTAAGTGACTTGCCCAAAGGCACTTGGCTAGATTTTGTGTTAAGTGTCTGAGACTGGATTTGAACTTAGGTCCTCCGGACTGCAAGGCTGGTGCTCTGTTCACTGTACCACCTTGCCAACCCTATGATACTCAGTTTTTCTGGGTAGGTGATTCTTGGTTTTAAACCCAGCTCTGACCTTTGGAATATTGTATTACAAGCCCTTTGATCCCTCAATGTAGGAGTTACAAGATCCTGTGTTATCATGTTGTGTTTCCACAATATTCAAATTGTTTCTTCCTATATGCTTGTAACATTTTCTCCTTGATCTGTGAACTCTGGAACCTGACTATAATATTCCTAGGAGTTTTTTAAATCTTTTTTCAGGAGGTGATAGGTGGATTCTTTCAACCTCTATTGTGACATCTGGTTCTAAAACATCAGGGCAATTTTCCTTGAGAATTTCTTGGAGGATGGTTTCCAGGTTCTTTTTTTATCATGGCTTTCATGTAGTCCAATAATTCTAAAATTATCTTTCCTGGATCTATTTTCCAGGTCAGTAGTTTTTCCCATGATATATTTCACATTGCCTTCTATTTTTTCATTTGTTTGGATTTGTTTAATAGTATCTTGATTTCTGATAAATCACAAGCTTCCATTTGCTCGAATCTAATTCTGAAAGAATGATTCTCTTCAGTGAGTTTTTGAGATTCTTTTTCCATCTGGCAAATTCACCTTTTTAAGGCATTCTTCTCCTCATTGCCTTTTTTGACCCTCTTTTGCTATTTGAGTTAGTCTATTTTTAATGTGTTATTTTCTTCAGTTAGGTTATTGACTCTTATTTCATAATTTTCTTGCATCATTCTCATTTCTCTTCTCAATTTTTCTTCTACTTCTCTTATTTGGTTTTCAAAATCCTTCTTAAGCTCCTCTATGATCTATAACAAGCTCATATTTTTCTTGGAATCTTTTGGTACAGGAGGTGTGACTTTGCTGTCCTCCTCCTGTTCCATGCTTTGATCATTTTTGTCCCCAAAATAGGAGTCTAATGTCAGATTGCTCTGCTTGCTTTGCTTACTCTGCTTGCTCATGTTGCCAGTCAATTACTTTACTTTTGAGCTTTTTGCCACAGTAGAACTCTGCTCCCAGAGAGGGGAGCTTTGTCCCAATTGCTGGGGTTTTCTCAGCTGCTGGAGTTATTAGTTTGGTGCCCTCTCTGAAGCATCCACATGCTCTGGAAAACAGATCACGCACCCCAGGACCTTGATCCTAGACTGCAATCCAGATCCAAGCAGATTAAAGCAAGAGGGATTACCTCTCAGACTGGTTGCTTGGTCCCCCTACAATCTGCAGGCCAGTAGTTCTGAAGCAGTCACATGGCAGTGGCCGCACGGCTGTGGTGCCTCAGTCACTTCTCCCTCCAGGGGGTAAAGTCTGTGCCACACTCCTGGACTCCCTGTTAGTGAAGTCCACACTGCACTGACCTCTCACTTTGTCCTTAGAACCTATGAGTTGATAATTCTGGAAGCTGCCACAGCTGCTGCTGATCTGAAGTCCCTCCAGCAGGAGACTGGTTGTGGCCACCCTGAGGCTAAAACCACCAGCTCACATGGGCTGGGCTGGGCTGGGCTCCCAGAGTGCTGCACTGGCCCCTTCCTGCTGCTCTGCCAGACTGTCTTCAGTGGGAAGGTAGCTTCTCTCTATCATTTTGTCATGACTCCTTATTGCTGAAACAACTTAGTTTGACTTTCAAAGCCCTCCACACATTATCACAATCTACACCAGTTTACTTTCCAAAATTATTTCACCTTCTACCTCAAGAGAAAACCACAGTTCCAGTTAAGTAATTTAGTGATGGTCATGTCCCTAAAGTAAAGCTTGTACAGAATAATAATAATGTTAATAATGACAGTAATTAAAATTTATATAAAGTATAGTAATATCACTGATTCACAAATAACAATTTTGTATATCTATTGCTAAAGGATGATTCCTTTAGCTAAAGAATGATTCTGCTAGCACTGGCATGCCAGTATTATTAAATTAGATTAATCTATTATGCTGTATAAGAAGACCTAGATACACTAATTCTTCTGTTGCTTTAGAACTATATATTCTATAGCTAATCATAATGAGTTCAACTAATATGAAGCCTAGAAAGTGCTTACTTCATAATAACCATGTAAGGAAATAAATATTTTGGGACAGAGAAATTCAGGACTCCTAAAAAGTCCTATTTTGTTATACCTAGGTTCACCCTGTATTATCTTAATATTATGGTTTGTAGGTAATATGGACAAAACCCTTCATTTCTGTCCTCTGTATATCCTTTCATTATTTATCTGTTGGCAGATTACTAGTTTTGTTTTTAAGAGCAGATTAATGAAGAATAGGAGAGCCAATCTTTTAGATTTTCAGGAAAAAATATCATTTCAAAAATGTCTATTTTTAATTGAGATACTATCTATATTTCTTAATCCTTCAAATTTACTTCTAGGGCCAGCTAGGTGTTGCAGGAATAGAGCACTGGCCCTGGAGTCAGGAAGTGCTGAGTTCAAATCCATCCTCAGACACTTGACACACTTACTAGCCATGTGACTTTGGGCAAATCACTTCACCTCAATTGGCCTCCAATTAGCAAAAATAAAAATGCTTATAAATATAAAGATTAAAGACTTACTACTCTCCTACTTCCTATAGATTTCTAATCACTTGATTAATTTATAGAGAAATGTGGATACAAAGGAAATTAAAAAAATACATTTTATCCTCATAATTATCCTCAGAAGTAATTGCTATTATTGTTTCCCTTTAAAAGATGAGGATAATGAGGCAGACAGATTATAACTTGACAAGGGTCAAATACCTAATAAGTATTTCTTCTTCCATATATTTAGAGTATATAGCATATTTTGATACTTAAAAATACTCTTTTATAGTAATTTAAATGCCTCATCTTCCTACTCAGTAAGGCAAGACATGGGTCTTAGTGTTCTTTTTTATCTCCCTCAATACTTAATATAGTGCTAACAATCCATTCATGGATGTTTGAAAGATCACCTGACCTCATCTCCTCAAATATAAAGTTCAGTTTATTCAGAATTCTTTCAGTTACAAAGAAAACACTTGTTATTTGTTAGCCATTAAGAGAGGTTCCTTCTTTTTCTCTCCATGTAGGTAAATAAGAATATCTTATTTATTTAAGTCCAACTTTATTATGTAGAAAAGCATAAGACATAATCTCTACCCTCATTAAGTTATATATATGTATATATACATATATGTATATATGCATATATACATATATGTATATATCAAGAAAACAAGATGTAAACACATAAAATGTAAATTAGTGATTTATATATTATTCACAAGCCACATATACATGGCTTTAACATTTTCTCTATTACTGTTTTTTAAATATTTGTGTATATATTTCTGTCTATAGACTTATCTGTCAGTGCATAATGAATATAAGTAAAATGCATTTATCTCATTCAGAGGACTAATTCTTGGCTGAGTGAACTGTTTCCCCCTTTTCATTTTCAATGGATTAGACATATAGAAAGCAGTGTAGTGTAATTATGCTGAGAATGTCTTGAGACCTAAAGTATTCCAGTAAGCACATAAAAATAAACTTCTTCCTAAGCTAACCATTTGAGGATCTGAGGAAGGGTCAACTTCTTCCAAAATATTCAAAATCATTGAAGATTAAGCCATTTTGCTGAATCATCTGCAGGTTTATCTTTGTTATAAAAATGCACATGATTGTTTAATTAACAGAACTTTGCTGACTTGCCCTGTTTGAATAAACCATTAATCACTGCTAGGTACATTTTCACTTTAGCAGGTCTTCATTTCATTCTCTGGTTATATATTTCCTCTTGGAAAATCATTGTAGCAAGCCTGCATCTCTAGCAGTTAAAAAAATAAAAGTTTGTAAGTATACAGGGGCCATGTAGAACATACATAAAATATGTACATGAGCCATATATTAAATAGAGATTCATTACAGCATCTTGTCAGTTTAAGGCAAAAGAAGTAATTTGGAAGATTATTTAGCTGAGCATGCCTAAATAAGAATACATTATTTGGAATAATTAAGATCACCCAAAAATATATTTGTTTTTCAGGCAAACAATAGAGTTTGCAATATTTTAGAGTCAGATCACTACCTTGTCATTGTGCAGAAACAAAGGTGCAAAACTCGTGAGCTCAGAACCAAGACTGTGAATTTTAAGAATAAATAAAATTCTGGAAATTTAAATATTGATCATTTACCATGTTAAGTATTTATTTTTATAAGGCAGCAAAACACAGCTCTAATCTTTCAATTATGTTTGCATTTTATAATTCAGAAAGAATATCTTAGTCCTCTTCCTTGTAAGGATGGCATTTTACAATGTCATTGAGAATCATTTAATCTAGAGACTAGTTTAATATCATCTGAGGACTGCCTTCACCAAGGGTAGAACTTTTAGGTTTACTATGCCAAGGGCACCGCATTTCCTCTATATTTAGAATACATAATATTCATAGTAAAAGATTAATGTTTTACATGGCTTAATGAGATTTCAAACCAGAACATTTCTAATAGAAAAGAATTGCTCTATGCAAGGTCAACTAGAGTGAAAACCTGTTTTTGCAGCTGTCTGAATTACTTTGCTCTCTATATTCATTTTATGCTTCTTGTAACTCCCCCCCCCCATATTTGCAATGGTTTGTCAATTTAACCACTATTTACAATTGCTTTTATCCTGGGAGCACAGATATTACAGTCTTTTCACCATTATTTACATGATTAAAATTCATATCCTACATATTTTAAGGAATCATTGAGCTCATGAGTATTTTTCAGAAATACCATTGTTCTTAAGAATCATTTTATCAATATTAACAAAACTTTAATTACTGTAATGTTTTACATATCTGGTCTCTGTGGAGTTCTATACTTATTATTATAATTTGTATAATGATATACTTTTGCTTCACAGAAATTTTAAAATATTTAACAACCGACTCTCCAGAAAAGTACATTTGACATATTTAAGAGTCATTGGCAATATTAACAATTTCTCCATTACTTTCTAAAGTCTAGTCAATTAACAAGTCAATAAATTAAACTCTTTGTAATTTGCCAGTTTCTGAGGTGTAAATGCAAACACTGGAAATTTAACGACCAGGTCTCCCCTACCACTTGGCTCTAACACATCCCTGATAAATGTCATCTTCTCTCTGAGAAATGTACATTATTTTTCCTACTCTAACATACATGTACATTTTTACATAGCTATATTAATAAACTTCGGTATGATCTTTGGGGGTTGGGAATTTATCCCCCCCTCACCTATAGGATCTGCATTAACATTTCACATGCAGAATTGGGGGGGGAGAGAATAGAACAAAACATAAGCACATATTTAGGGTCTTTGGCATCAGTTGTTCACTCAAATGAAAAATAATTTTCCTTGTACTTGCCATATGGTTGGTATGTATCTTTTAAGCATTAATTGCTACTTCTTTCATGCCTTCACCCTTAAAGGCAATTTGAATCTATGCCCTTTTCAACCACTGACTGATAAATCATCCAGTTGGAACTTAGATAGCCTCATAGTCCCCAAAACCTTCATTTCTAGCAGATTAGCCAATCTTGAATAAGTCAGAAAATATTCCCATTTAATAGTATTGGATTGTATTCCCATCAGATAATTGCTGTGCTTAATGCTAAATAAAGATTGAGCAGAGACTGTAATAGATAAACCTTTATCAATACCAGTCACCTTTCTGGAACCCCCAAAGTAGGGGTAACTTTACTAAAATCCATCAGAGATGGCAGTTTTTCTGTGTAACAAGGGAAAACTGGGATGCCATCTTTGGTCTTTCCATATCACCCCAATCTGAGGAACTCACATATTACTAAGTCAACCTGGATACAGAATTAGAAGTCCATATCATTCCACTCCCATCTCCAGCTGACGGCAATATAATAAATAATAATAATAATAATAATAACCCCCTTTGGATGAGGAAGTCTTGTGCATGAGTTTTTTTCCTTTGCTGTAGATACTTGGATTACTATATATTCCAAGTATATGGATTACTACAGAATCATTCATTTGGACATTTTTAAATTCCATGAATCTGTGGGGCCTTCATAACTAATTGCTGCTAAGTGGCTAATTTATTCATACATATATATTTTTTAAAGGATAGGAGACTATTCAGTGACTTTTGTCTTATTGAAAGTTCTATAACTATCAGAACTGATAGTGGTGTAATCACTACTCCATTCTCTCCTGTCTCTCAGGAATCATAAATGCTATATAGTTTGAAAAGATTGCACTTACTGATTATTATACTGAATTCATCAAGATTATGATCTTTACAACCTGAAACCCTTGTCTAGACAGGTTTTTGAAAATCTATTTTTGAAACAGCAACAAATACAAAGGAAATGACTTATGGAGTAACAGGATTTGGCCATTTACAAGTACTTTTTCCAACATCTATGAGTATGAATATGAATAGTATTAGAAAACACACGCAACAGTACTTCTAGGTCATATTGCCAAAATATTTGAGAGTAGACATTTTCTCCAGTCTATTATAACTCTCCCAAGACAAAACAATGATGATGAGAAAGAGAAAGGAAGAGGGAGAAGAGGTATTAGGTAAAATAATTGATTACATTTTTTCCACAGAGTTAGAAAATAGAAAACATAGCATAAAGAAAGTTTTATGAAAGGGCAAAGAAAATTGCTGATCCTTAATACAGGTTGCCTCAAAACTCTTAGTTCAGTATATGATTGTGATGGAATGCTAGTGTGCTAGAAGAAGTGAGGAGCTAGGGGCGGCCAGGTAGCACAGTGAGTAAGAGCACTGGCTCCAGTGTTGGGATGACCTGGAGATCGAATCCTGGGCTCAGACACTCAGCACCACACCCAGAAATAACTGGCCGTGTAACCTTGAGCAAGTTACTTAACCCCGATTGCTTAAAAAAGAAAGAAAGAAATGAAGAGCTGATGTACTTTAGAAGAACATGGAAAGTTTTGAATGAAATGAGAGACTGAAATGCGCAGAACTAGGAGAATGCTTTTCACAGTACCAGCAGTATTGTTCTAAGAACAACTTTGAACAAGTAAGTGATTTTGAGTATTAGAAATACTAAAATCAACTACAAAGAACCTGCAAAGGAAGATGCTTTCCATATGAAAAGAAAAAATTGTTAAATAGAAGCAAGTATGGTATGGTTTTACACACAGACATATTTGTGCTAATACAAACTTCTTTATGGCAAGGTGGGGAGAGAGGAAGAAAAAATAAAGTACACATCAAAGGACAAAATAAACTTAGAAGGAAGCACAGAAAAGCAGGGTAGCTATGAAAATGATGTGTAGTATTCATTACATATTTTATCAAAAATAGTAAACATTGTAAAATGGAAATTTGAGGTTTTATTTTGAATTCTCTTTTTTTGTTTTTCTGTGTATATGGAAATATTCTTTTTTAAAAATCCTTTTGTATATAGTATTTTTTAAAAGGTTGAATCAAAAAATATTTTAGGAAGAGGGAAATTTATTTTAAAACTGAGAAAATAAGAAGATAAATCAACTGAAAAGAAAAAATATAGAAAGAAATTGAAAAAATATGGATAGATAACAAGGAAACAAAAAATATCTTTTCCTAGATGATATGATTTATTACTTAGAGAATCCTAGAAAGTCAAATAAAAATGTAGTCAAAGGAATTGATAACTTGTAGAAAGCTGCAGGATATAAAAAAATAACAGAAATCATCATTTATGTATATTATCAACAAAGTCCATCAGGAAAAATTAAAGAGCAATTCCACTTAAAACAACTGAAGACTGTACAAAATACTTATGAGGCTATTTTCTGGGGCATACACAGAACTATAGAAACACCATTAGAAAACACATTACGCAGCAAAAAAAAAATGACAGATCCAAACAATTAGAGAGATGTTAATTGTTTGCGGTAAGACTGAGTCTGTATAATAAAAATTACAGTATCGCCTAAATTTATTTATACAGTACCCTACCAATAAGATTACCTAAGCATTACATTACTGAGTTAGAAAGAATAATAACAAAATTTATCTAGACAAAAAAATGGGATAGAATATTAAGGGACTTAATGAAAAAAGTAGAAAGAAAAGGGCCCTACCAGAATCAGATGTCTGGTTCATACTACAAAACTGAATTCATAAAAAAAAAAATAGTTCTGGATAAGAATTAGAGTAATAGATTTGTATAATTATGAAACTATGCATACTATTTGACCCAGCAATACCACTAGTAGGTACACAGAATACAGAAGAAAATTTTCTATGTGATCACAGCTATATAGTGTTTGCTAAACTTAAAAATCTCAGGCACTGGGGCAAGGAAACATTATTTGTCAAAAAAAAATATTGGGAAAACTGGAAAGCAGTCTGGTAGAAACTAGACATAGATTAGTATCTCAAACTGTACTTAAAATTTTTGTAATGGGTACATGATTTAGACAAAAAGCATGATAGCATAAACATATTAGAGGAACATTGTCTGTTAGATTTGTGAGCAGAGGAAAAGTTGATGACCGAACAAAACATAGATATGTTCATAGGAAATAAATGGGTAATTTAAATTTTTTTAAATTAAATTTTTTTCAACAAAAAATGATGTCGTTTAAATGAAAAGAAAAGCATGAAATTGTGGGAAATATTTACATCAAATTTCTCTAATTAAAGTCTCATTTCTCAAATAGGAATAGGAAAACCAAATAGGAAACCAAAAGATACGAAAATGCAGTTTTCAGAAAAAAATTAAAGCTATCAATAGTTATAAAAATGCTTTAAGTCACTAATAATTAGAGAAATGAAAATTAAAGTAATTCTGGAGTACCACCTTATACCCATAATATTGGCTATAAGTATAGAAAAGGAAAATGACAAATGCTGCAGGGGATGTGGGGGAAAAGGTATATACTAATGCACTGTTTATGGCATTGGGAACTCTAACTGTTCTGTAAAGCAATTTGAAAATATACCCACCCCCACCCCTAAATTATAATACTATGCATGCCATTTGACCCAGCAATACAACTAGTAGGCCTATATCCCAAAGATTTCAAAGAAAAATGTAAAGGACTCATATGTACAAAAACATTTAAGTAGCTCTTTTTATGGTGAATAAATATTGCAAACTGAGGACACTCCTTTCAGTTGGGGAATAGCTGAACAAGGTCATGGAATATGAGTATATTGTGTAAGAATGATGAAAAGGACAGTTTCATTAAAAAAAAAGCTTTGGGTTTAGCAAACACTACATAGCTTCACAACCTGGGAAGAGCTGTATGAATGGATAAAAAGTTAAATAAACAGAACTGGGAAAACGATAGCAATATTATAAAGATAATCAACTGTGAAAGGCTTATTACATTGGATCAATACAATGGCTTCTTACAGTTCCAAAAGACTCATGATGAAAAATGCTCTCCACCTCCAGTTAAAGAATCAATGGATTTGAAGTGCAAGTAAATTTTTGACTCTCTGTTTCTGTCTCTCATGGCTAATACAGAAACTTGTTTTACATGACTTATATTTGTCATGTGCTTTGTATTTCTTCCTTTCTCAATGGGTGGGGGAGACAGAATGTCTCAAACTGAAAACACAAAAAATGTGAATTAATAAAAAAAGAAAATCAAGAAGCAATAATTTTGAAAAGAAAAATGATACCCATACAAGCCAAATGAATTGATCTCAAAGACTGGATATATATATATATATATATATATGCTAATTTTGTGTTGCGTTTTTCCTTCCTTCTCAATGAGGACTATGACATCAGGAAGATAATGTCATGACTTTAGTTGACCTTGATTTGGGGAGGAAAGGCTGTGCACAGTCACCAGACTCACTTTCTCCTCCAGATCTATCTGGGCCCAGTGGCCAGATATTCATCAGAACAACTGGAGATGGCACAGGATACAATGGGTGACACTGACCCTTTTTAGGCTAAGGTCTTTTCAGGGTATTATCTCACTCAAAGTGAGAACCTGAAAAGACCTTAGCCAAAAAGGGCCAGGGTCTCCATTCTGGGTCATCTCTCATCAAAAACCATCCGGTATCGGGGCGGCCAGGTGACTCAGCGAGTAAGAGCACTGGCCCCAGTGTCGGGATGACCTGGGGATCAAATCTGGGCTCAGATACTTAGCACCACATCCAGAAATAACTGGTTGTGTAACCTTGAGCAAGTTACTTAACCCCAATTGCTTAAAAAACAAACAAACATCTGGTATTAGTTAAAACTAGAGAATTAGATCAATGGAATAAACTAAATAAACAATGGGACTCAATAATCCAGTATTGAGTGAACACTAAACTATACCTAGGTGAGAACTCTCAATTTGATAAGGGGAAAGCAACAATGTAGTGTAGTGGAATTTAAGTTTGTGACTCCAAAACTTCTGTCTGCAAAGGAAAACAGAGATTGGGTAAAAATTAAACCAGAATGCCTGGAATAGTTGAAGCAAGTGTTACAAAAAGAGTGATTTTTTTTTGATAAATAGAATGAGAGAACTTAAAAAATTTTAAAAGAAACAAGAATTATCAAAGAAAGAATTGGAAAGAGAATTAAAAGCTTGGCAAAAGAGATAACAAAATCTTTCCCAAGCAATAAGTTCCCTGAAAATTAGAAGGGAACAAAATAAAATCAATGATTGCATGACATGACAAAAATTATGAAAATGTTTCTTGTAAGTAGATTCTATTTTTATCTCTGCTTTTACAAATAGGAAAACTGAGTCACAGAGATATTAAATCACTTGCCCAGGGTCGTGTAGCTAGTGTTTGAGGTATGATTTGAAATCAGGTCTTCCTGCATGAGATGCAGTACTCTATCCATTGTATCTAGCTGTGAAGGTTTTGGGTGATGAAAGGCTCTTTTTTTTCTTAAGTAACTAAGAAGTCAATATTTCTTTCTGATTGGCCTCCACAAATATCCTTGTGTAGTAGTGATAATTCCAGGCTGTTAATTAAGCAACTATTATTCTTTATATGGGAACATTTCATAAATAAGTTTTGAGTACCAAGGAAAATAAAGTGACAGATGGACAAATTTTCTTAAATAATCCATCCTATGGCTTCCAATGATAACAGAAACAATAAAGTTACCATTTTACAAAAAAAGAAACTGAATCACAGAGATATGGGATGATTTGCTTATAGTCAAATAAATGGTAGTTTTTAAAATTGTGTTAATAAAATGAAAATTTGAAATGGCAATTCTGACACTTTCCCATTACAGTATATCCTATTTCCGCTTCAGAGAAGATAGTGGGATTCAGATTGCAATGAATATTTTTTATTCATTTCACCATAAGTCTATCTAATCATAAAATAAATTATATTTATTGATATTCAGAGTTATGTTTGTTGCAAACTTTAGGTACAAATTTTAAAGTAATTTAAATATGCTTACTCTTATGGAAAATTTCACATAAACAGTAAACAAATTTTCTAAGAGTAAAAAACCATGCCTTTTCCAAAGACACAAATGTCCCAAAATAGAGGGAAATTATTTATGATTTCATACAGATAGTGCCCTAAACAGCAACTTTTCATGCATTCTGCAGACATTGAATGACAGTCTGCTATCAACAACATTTGACATGTTTCAGCTTCACAATTAAAATTCAGATGACTACCAAATAACCAAAAGGAGCAGGCTTCTGTAATCAAAAAGTATGTTTATCCAGGAGAAATTTACAAGAAAAGCTGCTTCAGTAAATATAACTAACACCGAAGAACAAGGGGACCATTACATAAAAAATGAGGTACAAGGAATGGGCAATTAAAATAGAATGATTTCAAATTTTGAGTATTTTTTATCTTCCATAGTGTTTAAGATCATGCAACTCTTTCTTCAAAAGGGAGAAAGAAGCTATTTTAGTGGCAATACATGTTTTCTCAGTTTATTTCTTTTGCCTTAAAAAGTATTTTTTCTATTAATATCACTACCTTCTTAGAAAGATAACCCTAAGATGTATGGTTCAATGGGGGGAAAAACCTTAAATTTCAGTGCATTGGGATTTTCTTTTCTTTTTCAATGATTTTATTAGTGTGGGAAGGAATTTGGTAAGAAAAGTGATGTCTACCAATGCATATCAGCAAATGTTCTGCAACTTATTTTATTTTTTGCTTTTTAGAGGACAATTGGGATTAAGTGACTTGCCTAAAGTCACATGACTAGTTTTTTTGTTAAGTGTCTGAAGCCGAATTTCAATTCAGGTCCTCCTGACTCCAGGGCTGGTACTCTATTCACTGCACCACCTAGCCTCCCTGTTCTGCAACTTATTAACAAGCATTTTATCTTATAGCCTGAATCTACAACTTAGAAAGATGTTTTGCACCTAATTGTTAGTTAATAAATACATACTGAAATTTATTTGAGATAAATTACCTGATAATCACAAAGACAGACACAGAGCCCAAGGAATACATAAAATATAGAATCAAGATTTTGTTATTGCCTCTTTGGTTCCCACACATATTTTAGATATTGGTTAGCCCTTCTGCTGCATAAAAAGTCATTACAGGTTTCTACTACCAATGAATCAATAGCTATTTTTATATAAAAATAATAATTCCTACCCTCAAGGAACTAAAATTTGAATGGGGGGGAGACACCCTGTACCTAAAGAGTTATGTAAAATCTCAAAAAGAATACAAAAAAAATTAAATAATTTAATAAGAAATTCAACAAACATAAGAACTGTCTTTTTCTTGGGTGTAAAAAAATAAAACTTCATAAGTATAATATGGTACAGATACATGCTAATTTTTCTAGGGAAATGGCTTTCAGTGGATAACAATCTCAAAATGAGTCAGAATTTTTTATTAGACAGACAAAAAGTCAAGCAATCTTGGGGTGTATGAGAAGGGTCTAGCTACAAGGAAGATGAAGCTGAAAATATCACTATACTCTGTCCTAATAATACCTCACTTGGAGTATTTTATTTAGTTTTGGGAGCCAAAATTTATGGATATCGGCAAATTGGACAGAGTGGGGTGGAAGGCAAGCAGGATTTTGAAAGGTGCACATTATGGAAAGATTTGTTGGATATTGGGGATGTTTAGCTTGGAAAAGGTAAGGGTCAGAGTAAACATCATCCATGTCTCTGAGTATCTGAAAAGATGCCATTTGAGAGACTAGATTTTTTCACTTAACCCCAGGGCAAAAGCAAGAGAAATGACTGAAAGTTGTTTGATATCAAGGGAAAATTCCTTTCAATTAGAACTGTCTGAAAATTGAATGTGCTGCTTACAGAGCAGCAGGCTCCTCCTCCTTGAAGTTCATCAAGCAGAGTCTGGACACCCACTTGCTGTTTAGGTTACACGAAGGATTTATTTTCTATGTATGTTGGAATAGATGGCCACTGAAGTAACTTCCAACTCTCAGACTCTGTGATACTGAAGGGGAAAGTACTTTCAGGAAAGGGGGATGTCAAAGGTCCCTACAGAAGGGGGTACAAATGTAAAAACATTTCAGATAACAAATAGTTTCTCAGGAGGTAGTCACTAAATGTTAGTAGGAATTTATTAAGGACAGTCAATGCCAGACCAATCTAATTTCTTTCTTGTTGTTGGATAAGATTTCATGTCTAATTGCTCAAAAGAATGTCATGGACCTGATTATTGGGCAAATGGCTCAGAAAAATATCAAGATTTCAGCAAGATATTTGAACACCACATCAAAAAAAGATTCAATTTATCCTTCTTGTCCACAGATAACGAAACTAAAAACACGGAAGTGAATTTGCAATGAGGCAGATTTCAACCAAATATGAGGGGGAAATTATCTAATAATTAAACTTGTCTTAATGCAAAGTTTGGATGACCACTTGGATTTTTTTTTTTTTTTGAGGAAAGGTTTTTATCTACTTTGGTTGAATGGCTTATGAGATCCCTATTCTTATGAATAAATTGGGGGATATTTAAACCAGATAATAGCACAATTATATGAACTTGGCATTAATCAACTGCTTGATCTGGCCCAAAGATTATTGATATCCATCTAGACTAGAGGAAGATTTCTAGTGGAATGCCTTAAATTTATTTCATGACCATATTATTACCATGCTCGATGACTTTCATTGTTGATTTATAGAAAAATAAGTATGAAATATGCTTGGTAGGAAAAAAAATAATTAGAAAGAAAATAGGTGATCATGAGGGGCCATAAATATAAAATAATAACCTCTAAATTAATGTACAGGTTTAGTGTTGCTACAAACTACCGAGGAAATAACCAGACAAAATAATGACAAAAATCACTAGAAAGAAGGAAAAATAAAGGCAATTAGTTATTAAATTATTTAGTAAGGGAATTAATAAAAATATTAGAAACTAAAAGGACTTAATATTACCAAGTTCTTAAACTATATTACAAAATAGTGCTTGATAAATTGGAGAACATGAAGTATTTTCTATCTGACAAGAAATAAGGGAATGCCACAAAAAAAACCTGATTTAGAACAACTTCTTAAGCTATATATCACATTAAATTCCAAATGTACAATCAACTTCAATATAAAAGGTCACATAATTTAGATAAAAAAGATAAGGTATCATCATCATCATCATCTTCATCATATCTGCATTTTTGACACTATTAACACTCTTTAATTATATACTATTTGCTTCTCCCTTGGCTTCTAAATCTATATACTCCTAGTTTGTCTTTCTCTTCTCTAACCATCCCTTCTCTATTCCCCTTCCTGACCCTTTATTTCTGATCTTGGCTTTCTCTTACTATACTTTCCATTTGTAATTTCACAGCATCTATTATCATCTACTCCTAAATCTTTCTCTAGCTCAGATCTTTCTTTTAAATTCCAGAAGAGCATTTCAAACTACTTAAGATTATATCTGGGAAGACTCATCTTCCTGAATTCAAATCTAGCCTCACACATGTCCAAGTTGTGTAACCCTGGGCAAGTCACTTAACTCTGTTTGCTTCAGTTTCCTCTTCTGTAAAATAAGCTGGAGAAGGAAATGGCAAACCACTCCAGTATCTTTGCCAAGAAAATCCCAAATAGGGTCATGAAGAGTTGAATACAATTGAACAACAAGAAGCCAATGTCTATCACTTACATTTCACTAGTGACATGAGTACCACGAACATTTAGTGAATAAATTCAGATGTAAAACAATCATGTCCTGATGACTCAAGCAAAGAAAGTATTTAGAAAAAGTTAGAGTTGAACTAATACCAGTGATCAAATACCCATCCTTCTCCCTAATTCAATAAACACAGACATTAACTTTTCCTCAAATCTACCCTGTTTCTAATTTTCCTTTTTCTGTCAGTGGCACCACCATTCAACCAGTCAAGAACGTTTCAAATCTTGAATATTAATTATTATTTTTCTCTTTTCCCACCACCCACAACCACTTAATTCTCAAAGTCTGTCTATCAACTGTATCTCCACAGTATCTCTTTTCTCATCTATCACTTTTTCTGTTTCCACTACCATGACCCTACCACAAGAACTCATGACCAAATACTTGGTCCCTTGTGGCAGACAATCAAGCTGTTTAAACACCTAGAGTATCTCCCTATTCTGATCCAACCTTGATACAACGTAGTAAAGTTTTGCTTGGGCACAGATATGATCACATCACTTCTCTGCAGAAATCCTTCAGTGGCTCCCTATTACATTCTAGAAGTGTAATACCTTAGCATGGCATTCAAGGTTCACCACAATTTGAGAGAACTTCATCTTGTCAAAATGATCTCATGCTACTCCCCTCCCCCTAATCTTTGCTCTAATCCTACCATTTCTATCCAATGTTTTCTTGCTTCCGCGGCTTTGTTCAATCTGTTTCAGATCTCTGGAAGACTTGCTCTTTCATTCTATCTCTCAAAGTCCAAGATGTCCTTTAAGAACCAGTCAGATGCTACTTCTTTCCTGATTCCCCTTCGAAATAAT
>NW_027185698.1:5147677-5191712 GCF_028583685.1 Petaurus breviceps papuanus
GAGAGAGAGAGAGAGAGAGAGAGAGAGAGAGAGAGAGAAAATAAGACCTCAGAATGAAGTGCTGTCAAACATGCAGGAGGACTGGGCAGCATATGCATTACCTCTGGTGGCTTCTAGAGGTCTCAGCCCACTGTAATGTTATGTCAAGCAAAGGCAACTTCCCAAGGTTCAGAATACCAGCATAGGTGCTCTCCATTTTATTCAGTGACCAACCAAGAACAGAGAAGATCAAAACATGACATCATTCAAAATACAGCATTTACTAAGTGTGATTAAATAATCTCCAAGTACTACCCCACCCCAGGACCTTCCAATCATTCAATCAATTAGAAAGTCCCTGTTCTAAATACTACTCCACCCCTAGGCTGTACCTTCATTTAGTCCATCACAAAGCCCCTCTTCTCAAATGGAGATTAGTTTCCAAACATAAGTAAAGTACATTCATTTGTCAATCACAGAGCACAAAAAGGTCAAAAGTTCCCCAGCCCTGGATCACAATTGAATCTACCCCAGAGTTACATCAAGTCCAAGCACAGCACTTAATACCCAAAAGGAGGTCTTTTCTTCATCTTGACACTAGGCAAGTTCTCAGCAATCTTAGTTCCTGGGAATACAAGGCTTAGCAAGGCCACAAGATACATTGCCAGTCCCTCCATTAATTCATCCTCTGTCTGTAGGACAGTCCTAGAACCCCTGAAAACATTAGCAAAACCCTCTCCCAGGATTTCTGTAAACATACAACAAGAAAATCCTTCTTCAGGGCTTCTGAACCAACAGAAAGGTTCCCAGACCCCTGCAACAACAGCACTGTCCTTCACCAGTGGACAGTATTCACTCTGTCTGCAGGACAGTCTCCAGACCCCTGCAACAACAGCACTGTCCTTCACCAGTGGACAGTATTCACTCTCTGTCTGCAGGACAGTCTCAGGAGCTCTTAGCCAACAGCCAGGTTCCAGGACTTCTTCAACGAAAGGACTGTCTTTCACCAGTGGACAAAGCTGGCAAAACAACATCAAAATAGATAGACAAAGTACCAGCAAAACAGCCATGTCTCTTCAGTCCTTGGCAGCTCAGGGGGAAGGTCTCAAAAGTCCAGGGCAATTCAAAGTGGCCTCCAGCAATTCTCTCAGTCTCTCTCTGCCTCCACGAGGTGCTGCTTCCAAAAAAGTTCTTCTGCCTCTCTCCTGTCTCTCCAAATCTACGTCACCAGCTCCTCCCAGTTCAGGACTTTCTTTTCACATCAACAAGTCCATCCCACAGGTGGGATTAACAAGCTCTGGGTTTTAACACAATCAATTTGAAAACCAAGCCAAGACAGGGGATTCTTTATATTCCATTACTATCACACCCACAGAGAGTAAGGGGATTGGACAAATCAGAAGAGGATCACAGGGAACCTTTTCTGGCACTCTGTTGGGTTGCCCATACACAGTTCTGGGACTTAGTCCTAGGACAAGAAGATGCACTAGAGCACCAATGCTTACATCTCCAAGAGAGCACATCACCATATGAGGGTACCTTTTCTCCCAACTTTTACTCAACTCCCTTGTTCCTGTGGAATCACAGTACCTTACCACACCATACCTTTTGTGGCTTATCATTCTCTACCTCCCCCATTCCCCAGAAAAGAGGGTATCATCAGTACACAACTATCTCTCATCATCTGTCTGTAAATTTGAAGAGATACTCTAGCATCATGTGACATTACCTGGATAAATGATGAAACATTTCTAGTTCAGATGTAGCCATGCTCACAAATTAACAACTCTCTACATTTCAAAGGGGTGTGCAGGTATGTAGGCTTATCCTATGTAGACTAGCACTAAAGATTCTCCAGATGCTGTCTGGTCCCTTCAAAATTTGGCACGTTTTGACAATAATGAGTATACATCATAGTCAAGTTTTTCTTGTTTTGCAAACTTTAAAGAATTATGTAATTAATTATTATCATACCTCCAAGGGGTTTTTATCTGGCCTTCTCAAATGTGTGTGGTACTATCTCTGAATTAATTAAACTAACCAAAAATTCATTTTCCTGTAGGAAAATAGACACCAGGTCTAGCAGAAATTTTATATTCCCTGACATTGGATTGTTACTTTGAGAGTGATTTTTCATCTTCTATCCATATTACAAAAGGATTATTGCTACATAGATCATGATAATTGTGCTCTTTCTTCCAAATATGGCACAGTGTACATATCTGACCCATAAAGAAACTCTGTTATCCATTTAATTAGCTTTCAAAAGTGTCTGATCACAATAAAAATGACTACTAAAGAGTTATGGATAAAAACAAGGGACAAGGAAAGTAAGACAATTTACATTACTTTTTTGGAACAAAAAAAGGGGCAGAGGGTTGAATGGAAAGGGAAAAGGCCTTACGGTCAGAAACATAAATTCACCTTCTATCTCTTACACAAATTGACTGTGATTCTGAGCAAGTCCCATGACTCAGTTGCTCAAATTAGCTCCTTATGACTGTAAATTTCAGAAAGTTAATCTTCATTAGAAAAGGGAGTTTTCTGATACCAAAGAAGCTACAAGTTCTATCCCAGTTCTTGAGGGGATTAGAACAAGTAATGATAGAAAGGACAAAAAGTGTATATATTCCTTCTACCTAGTGACTTTCCCCATAATGTTTCAGATATATTGTGAGTTGGCATAAGAAATTAAATGAGAATTTTGGGGGAGTTTTGAGGAAGCTGCAGATGATATGTGAAGGAAACCAATGACACAGAAAAAAATTAGAAACTCAGAAATGCATAAAGTATATGTATAATATACAGTATCAACCCAAATTTACAATAAAGTACTGAAAAAGAAAAAATTCAGACATCTCTGGTACAAAGGAAGTGTCAAAAATTTTATGTGAATTTTCTAGATCATGGGGGTGTCATGCTCCATACCCTCATAATATCAAAGGGATAACTGTACATTATTATTCACCCCTTCCTTTTGCAGTTTCCAATTTACATTTCCCACTTAATAGTAGACAGAAAAACTTATTTTAATATTTTATGATTTATTTTAATTATTTCTGTAGACATGTATTCCTATTAATTATCTAGAAATCAGGCATCATATCTTTTACCATTAAGAACACAACATGGTATTTGACACAAAACAAACTCAAAGATATTAAATTTTAAAGACTGATATGACTTTCGAGGTCTTCTAGTCATCCATTTACAGATAATGAAACTGTTATCTAGAAAACTTTAATGGTTCAAGGTTAGGGTGAATATCATATGTTTTTTTTTTTGTTGTTTGTTTGTTTGTTTATTTGTTTTCTTTTGGATATGCCAAGATGTATTTCATTGCCAGTAGCAGATGTACTTTGACTTCTTCGTATGGAAACAATAAGCATTCTGCACCAATCCATCTCTTGCCCCTTGTAGCTTATGAAAAAGGGCACACATTTTCTAGATGATTAGATGGGACTAGGTATACAGATTGTGATTGGCCAACTCAATAAAATAAATTTCTACAGGAATGGAACCTAATATCTTATGTGAGGCAGTTAGGTTTGTTATGTTCCATGGCCACAGACTTATGTGTGTATTTTCATATGATGATTTAAAATTACATAACTGCAATGTATTACTGAGACCCTCAAAAACATCTGAAAAAGTATCTCACTATTCTTGCTGAAATGATGGAGAAATGAGGACTATATGATAATGGAATCCAAGAGTAGTCATGAATGATTCACTCTCAACTTGGAAGGAGTACTCTAGGACAATGACCAGGAATCTGTGTATTATGCATTGTCCTATTTGACTTTTCTTTTTCTTTTTTTAATCAATGGCCTGAATAAAAGCATAGAAATATACATATCAAATGTTCCCAAGACACAAATTTGCTGGGGAGGAGAAGAGGAGGCAGGGCAGAGTTCACATAGGATGATAGGATTAAAAAACAAGCCTCAAAACAAATCCTCTGTGTGTATATGTATGTATATAGGAATGCATGGATTAAAGGAGAAAAAAACTGACTTTATAAGAAAAAGATAAAGGGAGGAATTCTTAGATTGGAATTTTTTTCTATTTTTATCAAATGCTGTATTAACTTCTAGTTTACATCATTCATTTTTGCAAGATTTTGAGTTGCAAAATTTCTCTACATTTTCCCCTCTACCCACCACCCCAAAATAGTGATCCCAGATTGAAAGTTTTCTGAAAAAGATTTAGGTATTTCAATTTATTGTATGCTTAATGCAGCATAAAGGAAGCTTCCAGGTAAAAAAACTGATAGTTCCACTGTGTATTGCTTTCCTTAGACAACATCTGGAATGTTGTGCTCCATTGAGGCTTCACAGTTTAGGAAAGACATTGATAACCTGGAGAGTATCCAAAAGAAGATATTTAAGATGGTGAAGGGACATGACTCCATGCCACATTACGATTGGTTGTAGAATGTGGGAGTATTTTGCATGGAGGAGACTCAGTACTACACGAGCAAAAGGTGGGTGGAGTAGCTTTTTTTAGCTCTTTAAAGGGCTATCATGTGGAAAAGGTATTATCCTTATTCTACCTGTCCCTAGAGGGCAGAAGCAAGAGTATTACATACAATAAACACATAAGCAAAAATAGGTTTTCTGCCAGGGAAAAGTAATAATAATTATAGCTTAATCATAGTATTACATGACAAAAAGTGAAAATGATAAATTTTGAAGATGTGCAAAAATTGAAACACTAATGCATTGTTGATAGAGTTGTAAACTGATCCAACCATTCTGTAGACCAATTTGTAAGTATGTCCAAAGGGCTATAAAACTGCATACACTGATCCAGCAATACCACTACTAGAACTGTGTCCAAAAGAGATCATAAAAAGGGAAAAGTACCCACTTGTACAAAAATATTTATAGCATCTCTTTATATGGTGGCAAAGAATTGGAAATCAAGGGGAGGCCCATAAGTTGGGGAATGGCTAAAAAAGTTGTGGTACATGAATATAATGGAATAATATTGTGCTATAAGAAGTGAGGAGCAGGCAGATTTCAGAAAAAAAAAACCTGGAAAGGTTTACTTGAACTGATGCTGAGTAAAGTGAGCAGAACCAGGAGAACATTATACAGAGTAAAAAGAAAAATGTGCAATGGCCACTTTTTATAGATTTAGCTTTTCTCATCAATCAAATGATATAGACAATTCCAAAAAGACTCATGATGGAAAATGTTATCCACATCCAAAGAAAGAACTATGGAGTCTGAATGCAAATAAAAGTATACTAATGTCTCTTTTTTTTCATTTCTCAGGGTTTTCCCCTTTTGTTCTGATTCTTCTTTTACAATATGACTAATGTGGGAATAGGTATAATATTGTTGTACATCTATAGCCTTTATAAATTGCATCCTATCTCATGGAGAGGAGAAGGAAAGGATGGAGAAAATATTTTGGAACTCAAAATCTTATAAGAGTTATGTTGAAAACGAAAATAAGTAAATGAACACATAAATACATAAATAAATGAAACAAAAATAGCAATCAATTTTAATGATTTAAAGGCTATTTCCTTAATTATGAAATGAAAGGATAAGCCTCAGTGTTATCTATGGTTCATTCCATTTTGAGTCTACATTAATAATCACATATCCAAGTTGAATTTTACATGGATATAATCCTTGGGTATGCATGTTCAAACCTGCTTCAAAAAAATAATCTAGCTCAATTGTTGCAGTAAATTCAGGAACTGTAAACTTGCCTAGAACTATAAATGTGTTTTAGGCTAATAAATATGATAACAATATTCCCCAAATTAGTGATGTCCGGGGTAGATAAATCATCAACAATGAATACTTCTTTATAGAGCAATAAAACATTTATGAATTTTGCTATTTATATCCTCTATCAACGAATTTAAATGTTCAGTGTAAGACTTAAAATAAATGGTTTGAAGAGTGACAACATGAGCATAAATCCAACATGTTTTCCTTTGAATAAATCTATGTACTTAAACATTACTTAAAGCATTTTTTATTATCTGTTCTCTAGGAAAGAAGGAGCATTTTGTGAGGACTTAACACACTAATGACAGTAACCCTAAAAGCTGTAATTCAAAGAAAACTGTTAAGAACTGGAGAGCAGTTTTGCAGAAATTTTAGACCAACATATAAAACCATTATCAATATGAGTTCAAAATGGAACTACAACCCCACATTAAAAAGTCATAAAACTTAAAACTTGTTAGGAAAGCAAGATCGGATATCTTTTACAATTATATCTGAGAACTATTAATAAATTAAAAATTAGAGATCATAAAAACAAATAATTAATTTTGACTGTACATTTTAAAAAATATGTGTGTGAATATATGAATACAGAATTAGAATACTGGGAAATAGTTATATAAACTAAACATAAATGATTGCTATCTTATATAGATTATCATATGTGTATATATACATATGTATGTATGTGCATGTGTTTTACACATGCACTTACAAACCAAAATTTAGTCCACATAGAAATCTATTCTCGGGGTGGCTAGGTGGCTCAGTGAATAGAGCGCCAGCCTTGGAGTCAGGAGGACCTGAGTTCAAATCCGACCTCAGACACTTAACACAAAAAACTAACCGTGTGACCTCGGGCAAGTCACTTAACCCCAATTGCTCTCCAATAAAAGCAAAAAATTAAAAAAAAAAGAAATCTATTCTCCATAGATGAATGGTCAAAGTATATGACAAGGACTTTCACAGAAGCATTTAAAATTATAAATAATCTCATGAAAAAATAACTAATATTAAGAGAGCTGCAATTGAAAACACTCTGAGGTTTAATGATATACCCTGCAAGTTGATGAATGTGAAAAAAGTGAAACATTCAATGCTGAAGGGACTACATAAAGATATTCTCACTGCATTGTTGATGGAGATGTGGTGTAATCAAATTGTTCTTATTTTCAGTTTGGAGACAAACTAGGAAAGTATATCGTCCATAACTTTTGGCCCAAGAATCCAACCACTAGGCAGATAACCTATTGTAGGCAAAGTCAGAAACTTAGACCTACTGTGTATGAAAGTAGTCACAACAGTTGTCTTTGTAATAGCAATGCCCTAGAAACAAAGTGTATGACCATCAATTAGCGTATAGCTATGTAATAGCAAGCATAGTAGTACTTTGCTCCTCTCCTTGTTTCATATAATCAAGTGCCTTTGAGCCTCACCTTTGATTTTGTCAAGTTTTTGTTGGAAAAAGACTACATAGTGTTGCCCTTAATAGGCCTAAGGGCATCACATGCAGCCCATGGTGGGAAGAGCTTACCAAAAGAGAACAGGAAGGGTAAAACAGGAAGGAGCAGAGCAGATAAAAATTCAAGCATGAACTAGGACCAAGCAGAGCTAAGAGAGAAAATGTTTGTGATGTCAGCACTCTGTCTCTTGTTCTATCCGTGGTTCTGTGTTGGTGTTACTTTGTCAGACATAGATATTCTTTCTGTTGTGTTGTGTTACTTAGTCACACAGAGTCACTCTGTTTGTTGATTTGTGTTAGTTACTATGTTAGATGGAAACTTTTGATTTGCATTGATTTCTCAGGCACAAAGTGAATTGAGATAATAGTGCCAGCAATGTATGTAAATATTGTGGTAGCTCTGTTTTTTTTTTTTTGCTAGACACAGAAACTCTGAGGAGCTTGGAGTGGAGCAGTCCTTGTGAGCTTCGATATGGAACAGGAGTGGAGAGTTGCCTACCTGTGAATCTAGGCAACAGTCAGGTGAATCCAGGCAAAAGCTGGGAGCATCAGGAAGACTGGTGGGGTTTGGAAGCCAGCCTTGACTCAAGATGAAAGAGAACTTTACTTGGGTACTCAGTAGAGACTGATGATATTACAACTTACTCTAGACTAGGGGTGGATGGCCTTTGTACTCTCCACTACCCCTTAAAGATTATTGGAATTCTGTAATGGTAATGTAATTTTTATTTGAAGATCCCTTTGTGTTGGCAAAAGTAGCAGGTGCTTTGCACTTAGTAACTTATCAAGCCTCTATTAAGGAAACAGAAGGTATGAACTCCTGTCTCCTTTTAATGATGTAACAGGAAGGGGTTGGCTGAAACATGCTGTGTGTTTATAAGGAAAAGCCCCAGAGAGGCACAGTAAGAATTTCCTTGAGACTGAGATCTCGTGGCAGAATAGCTACAGAAGAATGAAGAACTGAGTCCTGAAAACTTGTGGTGGTGGAGCTTCTTCAGAACAGGAGCCCAGAGCCTGGAGCTAGGATCCCAGGATCCAGGAGCTAGAGGCAGGTGCCAGGAGCCCACAAGCCAGGAGCCATGGAGCCAGGAGCCCAGGTGATTGAAGCACGATTGGGATGCTGAGATTTTGTTTGTGGCTTGATTGAGGCTTGAATTCCCTGGAACAGAAACGGTGAAGGATCTGACATGGACCAGACCCTGTGAACTTCAGTGTGGAGTAGGACCTGCCCAGAGAGCTGGTCAAGGAACTGGGAGCTGTCTGCCATCGAACCCAGGTGACAGTCTGGTGAATCCAGGTAGACTCTGGGACCATGGAAGGGGAACCAGGAAATCTCAGAATAGGTCCCAAGTCAAGATGAAAAGACCTCTTCTTGGGTATTGAGTAATTATGGAATTGTAGTTTACTAGTGACCTAAGGGGTGGAGGGTTTTGTGTATGATACTTAGTAAGACTTTGCTAAATAAGTGACTGATTGTACTTTGAGTGCTTTAAGATATTGTTACTGATAATTGACTGATTGAGTTAATCAAGAATTTGCACCAAGAGTGGAAGACTTTCACTGTGTACTTTGAGACTACTAATAAGTGATGGATTGAGTTAACTTAAGAGTGATTATTTTACTTTGAGACTATTTTGTGAATATTATATTGTGATTTTCTGTGATAGGCTGTAATATTGTGAATGCTGTACCTTGATTTTCTGTGGATATTTTGCTTTTGTTGTGGAATAAATAGAGTGATCACTATACTGTGTAATCAGAAACTTAAAAGCTGTTCACAGTAGCATTCTTCTGGAAAGCTGCTTGTGCATGGCATTACAATCCAACCTCAAGACAAGCTGAGAAAAGACTTAAGACTTTATATTGATTGAGGAGATTGTGAGTTACTGAATATGTTTTGTTTAAAACTATGTGACCACCTTAGTAATAAGTTATTATATTATATTGTTGTGAATGTTGTGCTTTAGTTTCTTAAATGTTTTGCTTTAGTTTATTGCTGAATAAATAGAGTTCACTATACCATGCAACTAGATCTTTAAAGTTCTTCACAGCTGCAGTCCTCAGAGAGCTGCTCATGATTAACTTTACAAGCTGAAAAGAAGCAAAAAAATAAAACCTTTGGAATATGAATGTAATAGAATATTATTTCTGTAGAAGAAATGACAAATAGTAGTTGAGAAAAACAGGAAAATGTTTTGTATGAACTGATGCAATGCAAATAAGTAAATTAATAAATAAAAATATAACTAAACAAATTCAGGAACGAAAGACTAACACATGTAGGCATATGTGCATGAATGTGCACACACATAATTACTCCAGCATTGTAGATTTAAAGATGAATGCAAAGAAGTTGAAACCTGAGTAAAGGAAAAATCATTTAAAATCTACAGAAAATGCAAGGAAACATGTCTTCTAATTTCTGAGGGGAAAATGGAGATCTACTAGAATATTAAAAATAGACTAAAAGGGGGCAGCCAGGTAGCACAGTGAGTAAGAGCACCGGCACCAGTGTCAGGATGACCTGGAGACCAAATCCCAGGCTCAGACACTTAGCACCCACCCAGAAACACCTGGCTGTGTAACCTTGAGCAAGTTACTTAACCCCAATTGCTTAGGGGTGGCCAGGTGGCTCAGCGAGTAAGAGCACTGGCTCCAGTGTTGGGATGACCTGGAGATCGAATCCTGGGCTCAGACACTTAGCACCACACCCAGAAATAACTGGCCATGTAATCTTGAGCAAGTTACTTAACCCTGATTGCTTAAAAAAAATAAACTGAAAGATATAGATAAGAAACAACTACACACAATTTGCAATAGTTCTGTAATGACCTATTTTGGGAACCTAGTGATGCTAAAATATGGGAAATGGACTAGAATATTGGATTATTGCCCTTTCTTATAGCAGTTAAATCAACATAAAGCTCATAACATACAGGGAAAAAAATAAAACAAATGCCTCTAAAGCTTATCATTCAATAAATATTCAATCTCCTTTTCCAAAAAAAATGAGAAACCACATTCAAAGGCAGTTCCAATTTAAAGTGTAAAATTATTTGATAAATAGTACATAGTGGAAAACATTTATGTCCAATATTGTCAAAGAAAACTGGATCAAAAATGAGACAGAAGATAGTCCATCATGAAACTTAGGTAAGCTAAATATTCCTCAGAATGAAGTTGAAATATAGATGGAATATGGAATAGTTTTCAATACTCATATACTGGTTTGGTTTGGATTTTGAGACTATCCTTTCCTATCTCATCCAGGTTTGAAGTGCAGCATTCACTCATAGGTCCAATACACTATTAATTGATGAAGAAGATGTGACTTGTTTAATTTTTTAACAAGGGCAGTTGGTCCCTCCTTAGCAAACCTCATGATCTTCTAGTTATGGAGGTTTAGGTGGGAATGTATACCTCATTTTACTCTGAGTATTAGAAACTGGTCTCCATTTCATTAAGAGTAGAGTCACTTAATTGTCTTATTTCCCTAAAACTCTTCCCACTTCTGTCCTTGTTTCTCAGTTGATAGAATATGTTCTACCCTCATCCTCTTTGGTAGGGGGGCCAGATGCTGTGTGGCACCAGGACTGATTTCATGTCTTTTAAAATTGGCTGATGGATTCCCTATTCATCAATACTTGTGATTTTAAGCACTTCCTCTTTTTCTTCCTAATTAGAGTCCTTTGTGTTTATGTTGGCACATTTTCATTCTTGAGAGATTGTCTTCAGTCACATGGGGAACATGAAGCCTCAAGGCCATGTGTGGCCTTCTAGGTCCTCAAGTGTGACCCTTTGATTCAATCCAAAACTCACAGAACAAATCCCCTCAATAAAAAAGATTTGTTCTGTAAAACTTGGACTCTGTCAATAGGTGTCACCCAAGGACCTAGAAAGTCACATGTGACCATAAGATCACAGGTTCCCCAATCCTTGATCTCCTGTGGCATTTTAAATAAAAAAAATTCTATTTGTTCTTTATATGAATTCTTTGACATCTACTTTCTCAAAAATTACAGAACATGTCAGGATTTCTTCTCTTTCTATCATGAACTAACAGGTAGATTGCTCATTCCCTTACAAGGTCTTGATAATTTCTGCTTAGACAAAAAGTAGACTTCACAGGGAAAAAATGAGGGAGACATAGTTAGGTTATCAGTTCATATGAAAAACATCTGAGTTTTGGTGGGATTAAGTTCAATATAAGTCAATTGTGATATAGCAAAAAAAATCTAAATTGGTCTTAGAAAACCATAATAGAGGCATAGTCTCAGGAAAAGTTTATAACTTTACTGTATTTTGAATACTGTGTTCAGTCTGGATGCCCCAGTTTTGGAACTGATCCATCTAAAGATGGCTCAGAGAAGAGAAACAAGCATAAAGAAGAGCCTTGAATTCCTATTTTATAAGTATTGGTTTAGGGAGGGGAGTATTTTTAGTCTAGAAAAGAGAAGAAGACAGTAAGGAATGACATGTATATTCAACTTATTTGAAGGGTTGTCATTTGGAAATAAAATATTTTAGACTTGTTCTTTGTGGCCCCAATAAACAGAACGAGATCAATTACTAGATCAATGACTAGATACCACCAATATAGATATTACTAATAAAACTCAATGCTATTGTACAGAATATCAACTATCTTAATATCCATCATAGCTCTATTAATGACAAAAGCAGAGGAACTGTTAAATTCCAGACTTTTTAAAAGATAATTTTACTTTCCAAATGCCATAAAAATAATGAGGAACATAGAAGTTAAGGAATACAAACACTCACCATCAAGTAAGGAAAAAAGTCTCAGAAAGCATTGTCAACCATAGATGGAAGAGTAGAGGAAACACTACAGCCCAATTGTCCCAACATTTCTGTCTAATTTTTAAATAATACCTCAAATAAAATCCAGGAGCAGCACAGCCAACAAAACGTCTGGATTAACAATTGTTTAGACCAAGACAGCTTACAAGGTGAGGAGAGGTTAGTGACAATGGGGTATGGGCTGGCTCAGAGAGCACATGTTATAAACACCAGCTATGGAACTTGGCAGAGGTGACAGTATCTTCAGGAACTCTCAGTTAAAAAAATGGTAAGGGTATTAGAGAACTTGTCAGAAAGTCATCACAGGCAAATCCTATGCTAGCCCAGGGTACAGAACAGGGCATTGCTTGACAAATCCATTCTCCATGTCCAATTCTGGGTCAGATTAACAGGACAGAGAAGATTTATTTCTGCCGTAAGGAGATAGAGGCTCTTAAGAGAATAGTGCTTGTTACTGCAAGGGATCAGGGATGGTACTTTGATAAGTACCAGAGTACAGACCAGGAGAGCAATGACCACACTTCTACATAGATCACACCACCTTGGAAGCACTGAAAACTTGCAGACTTCTAAAACGAGCTATGAAAACAGCAGCTCAAAAAATCTAGAAGCTTTGGAAAGTATGAGCAGAGCCCAACTTTAATATAAATTTCAAAGTCAAATAATAGGTTGGAAAATGAACAAGTAATGACAGCAACAATAAAAATAACCTGACTATAAAAAAAGCTATTATGGTGTCAGGAAAGATTAAGAAACAAACTCAAATGATGTCAAAACATCTATAAGCAAAGTTTCTAAGTGAATTGGAGGCAATACCAACAAAAATTCCTAGAAGATTGATTTTTTTTTTACATCAGAGTGGTAGAGGAAAGAAATATCAGGAAAACAAATGAGAGCAATGTAAGAAAACTATGAAAAGACAATTGACAGCTTGGTAAACAGACACAAAAATGCTGGTGAAAACAATATCTTAAAAAGAGAATTCATCAAATAGTAAAAGTGATACAAAATCTCACTAAGGACCTAAAAAAATACAATTGTCCAAATCGTAAAAATAGGTACAAAACTGTCTTTATGAAAATAAATATTTAAAAAGTACAATTGATGAAATGGAAGAAGAGGTATAATAGATAATTGAAGAAAAATTTCCTTAAAAATTGGAATTGGGCAAGTAGAAGCTAATGACTACACGAGATATCAAGGATTAAGAAAATAAAGACAAAGGAATGAAAAAAGAAGAAAATTTGAAACATCTAATTAGAAAAGAAAACTTAATAAGAAAATGGATCAAGGAGAGCTAAATTAAGCATTATTGAACTACCTGAAAACCATGGCATAAAAAAGAGGCTCAATGTCATATTCCAAGAAATCCTAGAACAAGAGAATAAATTAGAAATTGAAAGAATCTGCCAATCACCTGCTTAAAGAGATCCCAAAATGCATATTCCCAGGAATATTTAAGCCACATTCCAGAACTCTCAGGTCAAGGAGAAAATGCTATGAGCAGTCAGAAACATTTAGATTCTTGGAGACATGGTCAAGATCATACAAGATTTAATAGCTTCCACATAAAGTAGTGGAGGACTTAGAATATGATATACAAAAAGGCAAAGAAATAATAGATTACAAATGAGAATAACTTATAAAAAGCAAAATAATCCATTAAGGGAAACATCGACATTTTTTTTTTAGTAAATAGGGTTTTCTTTTTTTCCAATTATATGTGAAGATAGTTTCAATGTTCATTTTTTATAAGATTTTGGGCTTCAAATTTTTCCCTTGTTCCCTCCCAACTCCTTTCCCCCAAGCAATCTGCCATAGATTATGCATATGCTATCATGTTAACATGTTTCTACATTAATCATGTTGTGAAAGAAGAAACCTAACAAAAGGGGAAAGTGACAAAAAGAGAAAAAAAATTAAAATAGTATGCTTAGATCTGCATTCTAACTCAATTCTTTCTCTGGATGTGGATAGCATTTTCTGTCGTCAGTCTTTTGGAATTTTCTTAGATCATTTTATTGTTGAGAAGAGCTAATTCTTTCATAGTTGAATCATTTCACAATGTTGCTGTTCCTGTTTACAATTTTCTCTTGGTTCTGCTCACTTAACTCAGCATCAGTTCATGTAAGTCCAAGTTTTTCAGAAATTCTCCTCATTGTTTCTTATAGCACAATGGTCTTCCATTACATTCATATACTACAACTTGTTCAACCATTCTCCAGCTCATGGGTACACCCTCAGTTTCCAATTATTTCCTATCACCAAAAGAGTTACTATAAATATTTTTGTACATATAGGTTCTTTTTCCTTTATTGTGATCATTTTGGGATACATAAATTAATGATATTGCTCCATCAAAGGGTATTCACATGTTGACTGCCCAATGCAACCAAGATTAGAAGGGAAGTACAAAGCTAGGAAAGAATTTTTACAACCAGTGTCTTTGACAAAGGCCTTATTTCTCAAGTATATAGATAACTCAGTCAAATTTATAAAAATACATTAACCGCCAAGTCATAAATGTTCAAAGGATATGGACAAACAATTTTCAGGTGAAGAAATCAAAGCTATCTATAGTCATATGAAAAAAATGCTCTATATCACAGCTGATTAGAGAAATGCAAATTAAAAGAACTCTGGGGTAACATCTCACACCTATCAAATTGGCTATTATGACAGAGAAGGAAAATTATAAATGTTGGAGGGGATGCAGAAAAATTGGGACACTAGCATGGTTGGTGGAGTTGTGAACTAATCCAACCATTCTAGAGATTAATTTGAAACTATGCCCAAAGGGCAATCAAACTGTGCATACCCTCCCACCCAGAAATACCACTAGTGGGTCTTTATCACAGAGAAATAAAAAGGGAGGGAGCATCTACATGTACAAAAATAATTATAGCAGCAATTTTGTTGATGGCAAAGAATTGGAAATTGAGGGGATGCCCATCAATTGGGGAACGAATGAACATGTTTTGGCATATTAAGGTAATGGAAAAGTATTCTGCTATAAGAAATGATGAAGAAGATGATTTTAGAAAAAGAATTTAGAAAGACAAACAATTCAATGAAAAGTGAAGTGAGAAGGCTCAGAAGAATATTGTATGTAGTAATAGCAATGTTGTACAATGATGAACTGTGAATAACTTAGTTCTCAGCAATATAATGATCCAAGAAAATTCTAATGTATTCATGAAAAATTCTATATCTCCAGAGAAAGAACTGACAGATTCAGAATGCAGATAAAACCATACTATTTTTCTTTTTTTTCTTGATTTTTTTTTGTCCTTTTTGGTCTGTGTATTCTTTTACAACATGACTAATTTAGAAATATATTTTATGTGATTGCATATGTATAACCTATTTCAAGTTGCTTGCTCTTTTAGAGAACTGTGAGAAGGAAGGAGGGAAATAATTTGTAACAATTTTTTAAAATGAATGTTTAAAATAGTTTTTAACTGTAATTGGGAAAAATAAAATATTCAAAAATAATATGATACTGTTTAAGAAATAGAGCAGTGAACCTTTGAACCAATTTGGTACACAATATACAGTAATGAGTGATCATAGTGATCTAGTGTTTGGTAAACCTAAACATTCAAGTTTTTGATGGCAAGAACTCATAATTTGACAAAAACCACAATGTAAACTGGAATGCCATTTGGTAGAAATTGGTTATAGAATGACATTCCACACCATATACCAAGATAAGGTCAAAATGGGTACAAGATTTAGATATAAAGGATCATATCATAAACAAATTGTTGTCATCACCTTATAAAGCTTTACACATATTAACATAATGCGGAATTTATCCAAACTATTTTTTTTGGAATTCTTTTGGCTAAGCTTTCAAATTCAGTTTAGTATCCACACAAGGAAATTGTTTTGTGATCCAAAACTGTGATTTGGAGCTTGACTTATTCTTGAGTCATATTTATCAACTCAGATGATTTTTGACTCTTAAAAATGAAATTTACCTTATAAGGCCAAAGATCTGAGTATTGCCCACTGCAGATTTTCAAAAGAATGCATTATGGCCTCTAAAAGTAATTTCCAAAAATGAAAGACATTTTGCCCAATGACAGTAATGTTGGGATAGTGTACAGTCTCCCAAGGCCTAGTTTGATGATAACAATGACAACTTGGATAGTTGAAGTTCTTACATGTTTTCTAAAACAGTAATTTACCTTACATCATGCCTCATACATACATGACAGAATTCATATAGATCAAATGGACAGGTTTGTGGGAGGGGTGTTTATACTAGAAAGTGGTTGGTTTGTTCATATTAACCAGCTTTCAGTATAGTCAGAACCTGAATTGGACCTGGTCACTGGGATCCCAATGACAGTATGGCTCTGTCTTCCTGACACATTTATTTTAAAAGTTATTAACATGTTCATCCTTCTCCCAGTGTTCCCTTTGAAATCAATACCTATCATTCTCCAAGTTATTTGCAGCTATTTTTATTACCTAATTCAAAAAAAGGATGAATTGGAAATTTTCATAGAGGGGGGAAATGGGAATCAACTATAGTTCCCTTAGTAGAAGCTATGTTAAAACTTGGGATTATAAAGAAGCCCTAAGGAGACAAAGGTGAGGAAAAGCCATATGAATCCATAAATCCTTCAAAAAATGCAGAGGTGATAGTCATTGAACATAAAATCAGTTTTTATTGCCTCTAAATTGAATGGTATCTGCAAGTAGCAGATAAATTCATTCCTTTGGTAAATATAGATGTAAGAGGGAACACATATCTCTCTTTTTGATGTCCTTTTGATGGTACTAGAATAACAATTGCATTTTGGTTCATCTGACATTGATTTCACGTTTCTTCTTCACACTCTTCTGTTCTTTAGAAGGAATTCTTAGGTCTTAAATGTTGTTTCTCTTTTGGAACAATAGATTTGTTGTTTTATTTTTTACCCTATTGGGACATGAAAGGGAGATGAAGGAAGGAATGGTCTCATCTGGTTCCCTGAAACACATGCCACATTACAATCAATACCACAGAGAGGTCTTGAGACTTCATTCAGCCATGAAAACATATAAATAAACAGCATGGCCATTATACTACAATCATTAAAAATATCTTCCAAGAGCTTTCTTGCAACTCCTTTCTTCAGTGCTTGGAGTTTATAGGAGATGCTCTTATCAAAAGGCTCTTATATAGTTGAGAAATTCATTTATTTTATTTGATTTTTTATTGCAGTATTTATAAGCCTGTATGAGTGGGAATTGACTTAATACAAGGATACAACTCAGAAATTGTTTTAAGCCTACTATGTTTTAATATTTATATCCACATATGATCAGAAAAAAAGACAAAATTGACTCCTTTAAAGGCTGGAAGCTGCCTTAGCAGCATGTGAATACCTAAATTTGGGAAAAGAACACATATTAGTAAAATAAGAGTTCTTTCCATGGAGGGAATTTTTAATGTTCATATAGAATATCATAGGACTTCAGTATCTGAGCTTTATTCCCCTTAAGTGTAAGATTTTAACCTCCTGCTGGGTTGTGATGACTGCATTGTGGCTTTCAGTACTGGTAGTATATTTTTGTTTGTTTGTTTTTTTACTGAATTCTGATACCAATGAAATAGTCACCTATAAATAAAGAAATAAAGACACACTTAGTAGGAGTAGACTTGCAAAAGAGATCACAAGTGGGGCATTCTGATTCAAATAACAAGTGTACCCATATGGGAAGGGAATACCTATCACCAGGTATACATGGAAATGGCAATCCATACTTCCAATACTGCAAAGTTTTGGCTATATTATACTAATCTTATCATTCTACTGTTCCCTGATGGCACTGTTCCCATAATTCTGACCAGCATTATATTCCAACTACCCCATGGTGCGTTCCTTGGCAGGCTTCATATATAGTTTCTAGGTACTCTCATAACCAGCTTTTTCAGCTACCTCTATTTGTTGAGAAATGCTGTCTAGAAAGGGCTATTTCACTTTAAATGTGCTAAAAGGAAGTCTAAAGACCTTTCAGGCTAATCTGTCAACATCCTACTATGCCTCAGTTATTGTTCTCAGTTGAAGTGTTACTGTCTCCTTATTCAGAAACTTCTACTCCTTTGAGATTCACTCAATCAAAATTCTGGTAGTAGCTTTTTACTGAACATCAGAAAATTCCCCATCTTTTCTTTATTAGTTAGTTGCCTGCCTCATTAATTATCTCTCCTCCCCAACTTTTGCCTTTGTACCAGGGAACTACAATTTACATATCAACACTCTCTCAAACATCCTACTTTGGAATTTCTAATTTGCTCATTTTCCATGAGCTAGTCCTCCAACCCACCTCAACTATATACAAGAATACCATCCCCTTGATCTTGCCATCACCTACAAATAGACCGGTTCCATGTTCATGAACTCTAAAAATTCCTTCATTTAAAAACATTATCTTGTTATTAAACCTATTCCTCTGTCTTATCACCCCAAAACCTGTTTTCATCTTCATCATGACCTACAATCCCTTAAGCCTTTATTAGGAAATCACCACCTTGCAGTAGCTACACTCTATTCTCTTCCCATCATAATGCCTTGGTGAACCATTTCAACTCTACACTCCTTGTTTTAGTATCTTCCAAACATCCTGTTGGCTATATTGCCCGGCTAAGTCTTAACCTTGCATTACTCTTATCACCTACTTTCTTCACTCCTAATCATGTGCTGATGAACAAAACTTGAGAAAAACACAAAACTGTACTGAATGAGATTATTACAGATTTATATTACCTAATCTTAACTAGGACCTCACTGTAGAAAGGCAATCATTTTCTAACTCCGTAAATGACTAATCATACCACTCATCGCAGTGGCTTTTCCAGTCTTTTTTATCCTTCTTTAGATTTTTTATAATTGCCTATGCTATCACCTTCTCAGTGGAGAATGGTCTCATATTTCACAGAAAAAAATTGAGACTATTCGCTGAGGTCTCTTTTCTCTTGTTCTCCATATCTTGCATCATTCAGATGTCTTATCTTACTATCTCTTTCCACCTGTCTCATATGAATAAAGCAATTATTATTACCAAGGCATTAGGCTGTATTCTATCCCATCTTCTCTAGAAAATTTTTCTTATCATTCCCACATTCTCTCAACTAAAATCTCTCTCTTTTACTGGTGTCATTTCTACTCCCTACAACTTGGTGATGTCTTATTCATTCTCAAAACATAGCACCTCCAAAACAACAAAAACTCCTCACTTGTTCCATTCAACTTCACTAGGTATTATCCCACATTTCTCCTCCTTTTTGTGGCTAAACTCTTTTATGAGGCCATTTAAAATTTATTCCTCCACTTTCTTCCCTCTCACTCTATTAACTCTACAGTCTGACTTCCATCTTCATCAATCAACTGAAAATGCTCTCTCTAAATTTATAAATGAACTTTTAATTACCAAATCTAATGGTCCTTTCTTAATCTTTATCCTTCTTTTAAAATCTTTGTTCTTTTTGACCATCTCTGTAGTTTTTGACTTGGATGATTTCCTTCTACTCCTTGGAATTCTCTTCTCTCTAGACTTTTTGACACTACTCTCATGGTTCTCTTCCAACACCTGCACTCCTTGATTTTGATTCCAGGTCTTATACTATAGTGATGAGTATCTCCCTGGCTCTGCTTCTATAATCTTTTTACACTATTTCCCTCTATAATATCATATTGTATATATCACCTCTCTTCTGATTATTCTTATTTCTATTTATCCAGCTCAATCTGTCTCTTGACTTCCAGTTTTGCATCTCCAAATGCCTATTCAACATCTTGAACTTGATATCCTATTAATGTCTTAAACTTAGCATGTACTAAATTGAAATTGTCTTTTCACAAAAACCTTCTTTCTTAAAAACTTTTCCATTACTGTTAAGGATACCAACATTGTTCTAGTTACCAAAGTTTACATCCTAGGTATTATCCTTTAATTCCTGAATTTCTCTCTACCCACATATCTAATTTTTTGCAAAGTTCTGTCAATTTTAACTTTCTAACATCTCTCATATATACTTCTCCCTCTGGCACTGCTGCCCTCTTGGTTTAAGATCTCTTCATTCTTGGTCTATAACAATAGGCTGTTAGTTGATTTCTATGCCTTAAACCTCCAATTTCTAGTCCATCATATACTCAGCTTTCAAAGTGCTATTTTTTAATATTTTATTTTTAAATTATATGTAAAAATGTTAACATTTGTTTTCCAAAATTTTAAGTTTCATACTCTCTATTTCCCTCTCTACTCATCTTCCCTCCCTAAGAAAGCAAAAATTTTATTAGACTATTCATTTGTAGTCATGTAAAACATAATATTTACACATTAGCAAAATTGTGAAAGAAAACACAGACCAAAAAAAGAAAAACAAAGAAAGGTGTTTTTTTTTTTTTAAAGTATGCTTTGATCTCTAGCCAGGATCTGTTAGTTGTTTTTCTGCAGGTAGATAACATTTTTTTTTATCATGAGCTTTTTGGAATTTTCTTGCATCATTGCATTGCTGAGAATATCTAAGTCATTAACATTTGATTATTGTACAATTTTGCTGTTACTTTCTACAATGTTCTCCTGGTTCTGCTCACTTTACTTTGCAAAAGTTCATACATGTATTTCCAGATTTTTCTGAAACCTTCCTACTCATCATTTTTTATAGTGTAATAATATTTCATTACATTCATATACCACAACTTGTTCAGACATTCCCCATTTGATAGAAATCTCTTCAATTACCAATTCTTTGCCACTACCAAAAGAACTTCTATCAATATTTTTGGTTATGCACAGTTTTATAGCCCTTTGGACACATTTTTTCCTTAGATCTCTTTGGGATACAGGCCTAGGAATGGTATAGTGAGTCAAAGGGAATGCACAGTTTTATTGTCTTTTGGACAAATTTCCTTATGTATTTGAGAAATGAGGCTTTTATCAGATGTACTTGCTGTAAAAAATATTTCTCCATTTTTCTGCCTTTATTCTAATCTTGGCTGCTTTGGATTTGTTTGTGCAAAACCTTTTCAGTTTATTATAATCAAAATTATCCATTTTACTTCTGGTAAAGCTCTGTAATTCTTATTTTGTCATAAATTTTCCCCTTATCCATAGATCTGAGAGTTAAGTTATTCCATGCAACTCTCATTTGCTCATGCTGTCTTTATGTTTCAATCACATACCTGTTTTTGGTATATGGTATGAGACATTAGTCTAAAACTAGTTTCTGCCAAACTACTTTCAAGTTTTCTCATCAATTTTTGTCAAATGCCTCAGTTCCAAACTGGATCTTTGTGTTTGTCAAACATTTGATTACTATGGTCTACTACTACTACATATTTCTATGTATTATGTATCTAATCTATTCTGCTGATGTCTAATTTACTACCTAACTGTTTTGATGATTATTCCTTTGTAAAACCGTTTGAGATCTGGTAGAGCTAGGTCACCTTCATTCATTCACATATATATATATATACATATATACATATACATATATACACACACATACATATATATATACACACACACACATATATATATACATATGTATATATATTTACCAATTCCTTTAATATTCTTGACTTCTTGTTCTTCCAGATGAATTTTATTATTTCAAGCTCTATAAAATCTATTTTTAGTAATTTGATAGCCATGACACTGAATAATTAAGAAAATTTAGGTAGACTTGTCATTTTTATTGCATTGGTCTACTCATGAGCAGTAAATATTTCTCCAATTTTTTTTAGCACTGGCTTTATTTGTGTTAAGTGTTTTGTAATTGTGTTCACATAGTTCCTGGGTTTGTCTTGGCAGGTTGACTTCCAAGTATTTTATATTGTCTATAGTTATTTAAAATTTGTTTTATTTAAATTTTTGCATTAATTTTCATTAGGGAAATTAGTCCAAGGGAATTTGGTAGGATTCTTCTTTGCCTATTTTTCCAAATTGGTCACATATTATTGGATATTTGTTCCATAAATGTTTGGTAAAATTCACTTGTGAATCCATCTGTTTCTGGGTATTATTTTCTTATGAAGTTCATTGATCATTTCTTAATTTTTCCCCAAAGAAAGGGTTATTTAGGTATTCTATTTCATCTTCCATTAATGGGAGCAATTTATATCTTTGTAAATATTCATCCTTTTCACTTATTTTGTGAGATATAATGGTGTATAAATGGACAATATAGCTCCTAATAATTGCTTCAATTTTCTCCTCATTTATGTTGAATTTACCAATTTCATTTGATACTAGTAGTTTTTTAACCAAATTAACCAATGGCTTGTCTATTTTTTTTCCATAAAACCATCTCCTGCTTTTATTTATTAGTTTAATGGCTTTCTTATTTTCCATTTTTAAAATCTCTCCTTTCTTTTCCAGAATTTTTAATTTGGTGTATAATTGGGGATTTTAAATTTATTTTTTTTCTAATTTTAAGTGGAGTATCTAATACATTGATCTGCCCCTTTTCTATTTTAATCATGTGTTTAAAAATATGAATCCTCCCCAAAGTACTGCCTTGCCTGCATCTCATGAATTTTGGAAAACATATTTTTAAAGCTGAAGTATGACCATGTCATACTCCTATTCAACAAATTACAGTGGCTCCTTATAACTTCCAGGATCATACATAAAATTCTATTTTTGCTGTTCAGAGTGCATCATAACCTCTCCTCACCTTTTTAGTCTTCTCACATATTGTAGTCCACCAGCCCCTGCTAAGTACTCTGGGATCCATATGACTGACTTTCTTGCTGGTTCTTGAAGAAAACCTTCCATCTATCAATTTTGGGGCATTTATACTGCCAGTCACCCATGCCTATAATTACCTTCACTTGGCTTCCCTGGATTTCTAAGCTTAAAACCTAACCCCTTTAAAAATCTTTCCAGATTTTCCTTACTTTGTTACCATTTATCTCTTAATCTTATATGTGTGTGTGTGTGTGTGTGTGTTACATTAGAGGTTAACAAATGCCTATTTTCAATTAGTTGATGAGAAAATGGTGGGAATTGAGTGAACCAAATTAACTCTCTCTTGTAACTTAATTCTGCATCTAGTTCACTTTCTTTTCTACTTAGTTATGGGCCTAGTTCAATTTCTGTCTTATGAGAACACTTTATTCAACTATGGGAATTATGAGAAAACTGTATTGCATTCTTTCAACCTCACTCTGCATGACTGGGAAGCTGGACCATTTCTACATGTTGATGCTGATCAAAAACTCCGTCAGATCTGAAGATTGATGCAAGGAGTTTTCTCACTATTATACATTGCAAGCTACCAGTATGTCTTATCTGAAAACTGACTCTGTCTTAGTCAATCGGTTTCCTTTTACCTTTTATTGAAAACAGACATTTGTGTGGGAAGGAATGGGTCAGCGAACAATTTTTTCTGATTTCATTGTGCCTGTTCATTCTATCCCTACCAACTCAGAAAGTCCCTAATATTTACTACAATAAGAAATCAGATTATCTAATTATACATCCTGTTTTGTATCCTGCTGATTTTTTTTCTTTTAATGAATAAAATGGGTCTCCCCCTGTATTCCAGTGCCAAACTGAGGAGGTCTGGCCCCAATATATTATACTATTGGCATGTATTGCTTAGTAAATTGAAATGCTCAGAAGCTCAAACCTTTGTTTCAGATTACACCCATTACACTTACATTATATGAACATAAACTTAGGCCATAAAACTTTTTTTTTTTTAGGTGAGGGCTTTGTTTTGCTTTTACTAATCTCCAATACATCCCATGATCTTATTGGTTTGGATGTTCTCCCACAATATATATAAATGTAAGCTATACTTTCCCATCCACTGCTATATCCTTTCATAAATCGTTTTTATTGGGGGTGGCTCGGTGGCACAGTGAATAGAGCACCGGGCCTGGAGTCAGGAGGACCTGAGTTCAAATTCGGCCTCAGACACTTAACATTTAGGAGCCGTGTGACCTTGGGCAAGTCACTTAATGCCAATTGCCCCTCAAAAAAATATAAAAAGGAAAAGAAAAATAAACCTTTTGTATGTAATCTACCAGATGTCCTGGAGCCCTTTCTCAAAGTTTTATTTTTTAAATATTTTTGTTGACAACAGAGTATACACTGGCCATCTATATATTTTCCTTTCAACACATGACCACTCCAGCTCCCATTCTGATCATCATATATTTTTGCTACTTTGTGTGTATATGCCTTTGTTGAAAACATGCTCTTACCTTCTATGGAAGTCTCTGTTGCCCTTTCAGATATGTGAAGGTTTTTCTTTTTTTTCTGAAATTGTAATGTTGCCAGTTTGGAGCCAGTTAGCATCCCTGATAAATACTTGTTTTTAAAAGAAAACAAACAAGCAAACATAAGGCCACAGTGGTGGAATTATTTGGAAATCCTTCAAAATTCCCTAAAAACAATTCAAAGAGTTTTCTTCTTCCTTTTTAATTCTGGGCTTAGTGCACTCTCTTTCTTTTGCACCTTTTCTTGGAAAGAATATTTTCTTCACATTTGTCTCTCATATTCTTCTTTTAGGGAAAGAAAGAAATGTTTTACAAATATGTCTCCTACACACCTCCAAATTACTCTGTATCTTCATTTAGTCTTTCATCTTTCCCACATTAGAAGAAAAAAGCCTTTCTTTCTAAGTTAAATTATTCTGCCTGTGCAAAAGATGCTATTCCCTTTTAATTCCTCTGGGATTTTAGTCAATTAATTGTTCTATTTTCCCTCCATAAAAATTTATCTTTATCTATACTCACTTTTTATCCCAATTACATGCATAGACATATAGGTGTATAAGCATATAAATATATGTCTATAGACATATAGGAACTATAAAAACTTCCTCAGATCTTGGAGCTGCCTTTAGTCAAGAATCACATTTATCATCTCAGGATGTCTAGATTCAAATCAACATTTTTTTCACTTAATTTGTGACTTTGTACAAGTTACTTCTTCTCTTTAGGCCAAACTTTCTTTATGTTTAAAATGAGACAGCTGAATTTGATGATCTCAAAGGACATTTCAGCATTAAATATATGCTCTTTCACTTTTCTCATGCCTTTCCTTTTACTTTTCTAGTCTCAGTCCATGGAAGTTTTTTTTTTTCAAATTGTTCAAATTTTTTCAAATTTGAATTTTGCAAAATTCAAATGCATTGTTCAAATGAATAAAGCATTATAGCTTTTTACTCCAGTCAAAAGTGATCCATTTCTCCCCTGAACTGTTAAAAAATTTGGACCTCCTTTAAAGACATTCTATTATAATTATTTGTGAGTATGTCTTATTTCTTTCTAATATAGCTTGCTAAAGGGAAGCTTTAATCTTTAATTCCACATGAATGCTGCCTGTACAACTCATCTTTTCACTTCTCAATCTTTCTTTTTGTGTCTTTGGAAGAATGATGACCCAAAACCTTCAGTGTAAGTTTCTTCCATTGCATAGCATTATATATTTGTCCAGCTTTTCCTATGAATTTGGCAGAATTTAGCAAACATATGTATTTGTTTGTTGTGCCTGACTTGCTATTTTAAAAAATAAATTTCTACAGCAAAAAAAAAAAAGTTTTCTAGTTAGTAGCTAATTTGCCTGGTCATCATGTCCTAGGTGAGAAAAGCATGAATTGTCCCAGTTGGCATAAAAATTACAATCTGTTGCCAAAATCCACTTGTTCTCATGATATGGGGTTATTCATAATATACACAGTTAATGCCCCATGTAATACAATTAATAAAAATGGATAAATGCAGTGTCATCAGCCACAGCTGAGTGGGCACTGAAGAAACCGAAGACCCAAAGGGAATACTTAAGAAAACTGTTTCCATCCTTCATTAAATTCAGGGCAAAATGTTTCACTTGATCTTGCTCAATGCCCGTATTTGTTTTGCAGTAGATTGTAAAGCCCCAGTGGGCGGAGGCCTTATCATTTAGAATGCACTTTCCATTGTGCATTCTAAACAGTTTATTTGATTCATAAGCAGAATTTGGCACTGTGCAAGGTTACCAATCTAGATTTGTATCACATGACTTCAAATGATGATACATATATGGGTCAAGGCATACACAGAGTTTTTTAACTTTCTTGCCATAGTTCCAATTTGCTTTCCAGAATAGTTGGACCAATTACTAACTCCACCAACCATGTACCTATTTTACCATATCCCCTTGAACATATTTGTTCATCTTTTGTTGTCTTTGCCAATCATAAGGCTGGGGGGGGGCTTAAAAGTTGCTTTAACCATAATTTATCTCAATATTAGTGATTCTGATATTTTTCATATGATTTATAATATCTTGACTTTCTTCCCTTGAAAATTGCCTATTAGATATAGTCAATTTTCAGAAGAAAATCAAGCCTTTAATAATCTTGCAAAATGCTTCAACTCACTATTGATTAGAGAAAAACAAATTTTAAAAAAAAACTGAGGTGCAACCTTACAATTATCAAATTGATTAACATTAGAGAAAAGGAACATGGAAAATACTACAGGAGATGTGGACAATAGGTCTAGTAATGCATTGTTGGCAAAATTGTGAATTAGTCCAACTGTTCTTGAGAATGATTTGGAAATAATCCCCAAAGGTAATAAAACTGTGCTACTCTTTGACCTAGCCATGCCCCTTCTAATTCTATGTACCCAAGAGATCAAAGAAAAAGGAAAAAAAAGTCCTATATATACAAAAACTATTTATAGCAGGTCTTTAGATGGTGCTAAGAATTGGAATTTAAGGGGAATGCCTATCAGTTTGTGATTAGCTGAACAAGTGTGATTGTGATGAAATACTATTGTGCTATAAAAATGACAACAGAACCCCCAGTTACAGTTAATCAAAATCCTCATGTTCTTAATCCTACTAATGTCTGTTGATATCCTCAAAGAGTTTAATAAGGTTGGAAAATTTCTTTTTCTTTCTAGGTTCAATTATACCTCAAATTTAATATGCAACTCTAATAGTTCTGCATCCCCCCCGCCCATTTTTCTTCTTGGTTTTATTCTTCTACTCTGCAAATTTCCAAATGTGTTCAAATTGTTCCCTTCCCCTAAAGATCTTTATAAAAGTTGTTTTTACTATTCTCTTAAAGTAAAGTTTTATTATGTACAAACCAATGAGTAGAGAAGTGTTTCTTCAATTATTTTATCTTATCTTCTAGTAAGGAGACCAACTTTAATTATAATTTTGAAAATATGTAGTCATTTACTGGCTTTTTGAAAGAACCAAAACATCATGTAATTTCTGCAGATGGCAGAATGAAAATAATAGCTGACATTTATATAGCATGATAAACTTTATAAAATGCTTCATATGTGTTATTTCATTTGATCCTAGAACAACATTGGGAGGTAGGCATAATAATCATCTTTATATTAGAGATGAATAAATTAAGGCTAAAGGTTAACTGTCTAGTCAGGTCACGCTGGTTGTAAATGTTTCAGGAGGATACAAATTCAGGTCCAGCTTACATCAATGTACCATTCTACCCAGTCAACTACTTGCTAAAGAAACAAGGACTTCTCTCTACTTTCTTACAAATTTCAAACCTCAGTTCTCTGTAGCTGGCAGTTATCCATACAAAAGCTAACTTTTTAATTTCCTTCAAGCTTTATCTTGCTTTTTAACCTTTATGTTATATTGCTCTAATGTGAACAGTAGCCACAACTGACACTTTTATGTCAGATCAACTGCAAAAATCTTACTTCCATTTACACACATGTCAATTCCTTTCCTCTCCATCTTTATTCCCTTCATGTGATCAACAATGACTGGTTCTTTCTATCTTGTGTCATCAATGCACCATCAATTACTACCTTCTTCAGAATGATGGGTAACAATTGCATGGGTTGGACAGAAATGGGTATGCAAGGTAATAGGAACATTATTAGCAAAGTTATAAAGATAAAAAAGAGTACAGTTCAAAGTATTGTGAAGATACCAGTATTGTTTAAGTATAAAATAGATGTAGAGGAGAAAGTAATTCAAGATAAGTTTTGATTGAGCCAAGATTTGGGAGTGTCTTGAAATTCAGACATATAATATTACATTTGATGTTGTAGGTAAAAGGAACTCTGAAGATTTCTGAGCAAGGTAGTGATATGATAAAAAAAAAAGTATTTTGTGAAAATTAGTCTGGTAAAGTTAGGCAGGGAATAGCAGAAAATTTTATGTCTAATGTAGGCAATAATGAGCCATTGAAATTTTCTGAGCAAGAAAGTGGTATGATGAAGACTATTACAAGAAATTTAATCATAAGACAAGATTCAGGATAGATTGATCATATTGTGAAGAGAAGGATTGCAGGATGTAGTCATATTCAAATGTATAACTTGAGACTGAAATTTAAAAGAGCAGTGCATCAATTTATATGACCATAGTAATGAAAACACAAAATTTATGCAATTTATATTGCATTAGTTAATAGTAATGATAGTTCAAAATGAAACATCATGATTCAATGGAAAGGTAATGGAATTGAAATCAGAAGATCTATGTGCAAAATCTGCCTCTGTCACTTTGTGCTTGTGTGAGTATTGTCATTGTCATTGAACGTTTCTAGGTCTCAGTTTCCTCATCTGTAAAGTGAGGTTGAACTAGATTATCTTCTAATGTCCCTTCAAGTCTGTGACCTATGAACACATATATTTTTATGTTTCTAGGACTCAGCTTCATCTATGTAAAATGAAAATATCAGATTAGAGGGATTTTCCATGACACAATGCTACTAAATAATATAATAAATAAATATGTAAAGTCATCAATGTAATACTGATATAATATAGGAAAACACATTCTCAATACCTCCACTTAATTAGGAATTAAATGTAAAAATTATGTCATGGTCATTTTTCTCAAATGTGTATTTATTCAAATGTACATGGACATAATATTTTAGTTGTGAAATGGATTATTTATGAAATGATCATTTCATACCCGTGCTGCATCATGATAGTTCAGCTATTAATTTTCTTGTAAACATCTTCACTCAAATATCTACAAATACAAATTATCTTCTAAAATGAGTTTGTAATATTCAGATAATGATTTGCAATTTGACTATACAATTATGTCTGTAAGAAGCTAGATATTTTAGCTCTGAGAAAAGAAATGCACTGACCAAAGATACCAACATTTTTATATACATAGGTACACAAAATTGCCACTAACATAGCTGGAACTAATTCACTAGAAAAAAAGGGAAGGGTGGCAACAAACTGTGGTCCAACAAAGCAAAGAGGTCGATGTCTTATCATGGAGAGAGCACTCTGGAGACTGAGATGTGAGTTCTTGTTTAGGCACTTGCTAGCTGTGTGACAGAGATAAATTGACTACATCTTTTTAAACAATAGATTTTCCATCTATAAAATGGTAGTGCTCTCAGTAACAATTTCATATAACTCCTCATAGTGTTATTCCAAATATTAAATGTGATACTGAATATGAATGTAAGCTATACTTACAGCTATACATAATATTGAAAAAAATAATGTTTGGTATTTAGTGAAACGAGCAAGTAATGTAGAGAAAATTTGCTGTTCATCAGTCATGGGGAACTCTGAATGTGGCAGTTCTCACCACTGAAATATTAATAGAGAAATAGAAAAAGCATACTAAGATTACATTATTTGCAAAGGATTCTGTAGAGACCTTTCTTTGTATCCCCAGTACTTAACATAATGATTGACACTGAATAGATATTTACTAAAGTGTTGTTGATCAGTAAATTTCAAGAGACAGGATTTGAACCCAAGTTATTCTGATACCAATTTAGTTATTTTTCTCTAGATAACACTACTTCTACATAATTATGTGAAGAATATTATTCCATTTTAAGGCTGTTTTTCCATTCTCACTTTTTACAAGGGGAGCATCTCTAACACTGAAAGCAGGTTGCTTATTATTAGATATTGTACCATTATTCTCTTAACTAAGAGAGTAAATTCGTTGCTCTATTGGACCCAGAGAAGATAATAACTACACTCTAGTTCTCACCTTCTATTCCTGATCTCCATTGAAGGGAGAATGCTGAGGAGAGCTTGCAAAATGTTCGTTCTTCAAGGAGTGATCAAAGTTCCCATCAAATCTCTCTGAAGCAGAGATAACAAGCTAACAATAAAATGGTTAACATTGTTCTGTGGTGGGTCAGTCACCTAGGGATATCAAGGCAATCCCCTTTTCAGGACACAATCTACTTCCTATACAAACTTGTACTTACTGACCTCCTCTAGCAGCAAGCACCCCAAGCATCCTCAGGGTTTGCAGCTACCACAGGTTCTTGGATCTGCTTTGATAAAGGAAAGCAACTCAAAATGGATTAACAAGCTTACTTTAATCAGTCAGACATATATCGTTTACCTTGTTCAGGGGAAAAAGGTCAGCACCCCGAACTTCAAAGCATACAGGCAGAATTATCAAGACAGAAACAGATCAAGTGGACAGATTTCCAAACTGTCCAACCCTTACATCCATACCCAGTCAACATCTGGGTTTCCACATCTGGGTTTTTCAAAGCCGGGGGACTCTCAACAACGGCTTCTCAGAATTCAGATCAAATCACAGAACACTTCTCAAAGTGAGTCCCAAAACAAAGCTACACATCAGGGCTTATATAGCCTTCTCCTGGCTCAGAGAATGTAACAACCTTATTGACCCACTGGCCAATCAAGAAGTATCTACTGAAACACAAGCCTCCCTCCCCAGGCTTCAGGTGCATTTTAGCCTAGGGGCAGAGAAGATCTTCCAAATTTGCATTCCCATTACACCTCCTTTTCAATGTTTATATGAATGGCACATTTTCCTATTTTGTTCCCTTGTTTTATGATACCTGAGTCTAGGGACTATCTCTCTTTTTTTTTAAGGTCTTCTTAAGCACATAGTAACTAATTGTGTTACACACTCTGTGGGGACTTAGATGCTGGTTGTCACTAACATGATGCATTGAACTCCACATTGCATTATAATAAAGTAAAACTATCTGCACAGTGACAAATGATCTTAGGCAATCATGTGTCCCAGAGGTTAGGATGCTGAATGTTTTGCCAGGAATATCTGCATTGTAATCCTCTCTCATTCATTTGTTATAGGAGCCTGGGAAAATCATTTAACCTCTCAGCATCAGTTAACTCATCTTTAAAATGAATATAATTTTCTTTAATCACAACAACCCTACTGAATTATTGTGAGTGTCAAATGGGAAAATATATGTAAAGGGATTTGCAACATTTAAATATCATAAATAAATACTCATTATTGTTGTTGTTATTGTTATTATCATAGATGTAGAGCTGGAAGGGACCTTGGAGATAATTTGTTCCAACTCTCTCATTTTACAGATGAGAAAACCGAGGCCCAGAAAGTATATGGAACTTGACCAAGGTAACACAATTGTAGAGCTGGGACAGTAACAGGGTCTTTGTCTCCATATTAATACTGTTTCCACTGTATGGCAATGCTGTTCAATAATACCATGCATAAAATAACTGCAGGATTCTTTTGTAATGTAGTACTTAATGCCTGCAAAACAGTGCCATAAGTAGATACCTAATATAGGATGTCAATGCATACACCATTCTCAGAGGATAGAAAAGTTACTTTAGCTGGAGTGAATTCACTGTTAAAGACCAGAGGAAAGGGGCAGCTAGGTGGTACAGTGAGTAAGAGTGCCGGCCCCAGAGTTGGGAGGACCCGGGATCAGTTCCAGCCTCAGATACTTAACACCCCCCCACACACACACCCACACACAAAAACTGGCCATATAACCTTGACCAAGTTACTTAACCCCAATTGCTTAAAAAAAAAATACCAGAGGAAAGTAATTGAGAGAAACAAGTAGATTGCAGTCTTGAATTTCAGGTTAAATAGTTTTTACTTCACCCTACAGACAATTTTTAAAAAATCATTAAAAGTAGTTGAATGGAGGACTGACACATAAAGTGATGCTTGAGGAAAATTAATCTGGAAATGGTATGAAGATAGTTGGAAAGATGCAAGGACTGAACTTAAAGAGACAAGCTTAAACTACTGAAAAACTTAGAACTAGTAGTCTATTTGTCTGGCTTTTGTTCTCCTACCAGTTAAAGAAAGGGTTGTCTCATAGTCAGCAATAACTAGCAATTAAACTATTTTTGTTGTCCTGTGATCAATCACAAAAGTCAAATATTTCTTTAAAGTTTAACAGAGACATAATCTTACTCCATGGGTATGTGTTTATGTATACAAATTCATATAGGCATTTTCTAATAATTCTTTTTTATGTTGCAAAATTATTTAGTATTTTATTTTCCCCTCTTATATGTAAAAACAATTTTAACCTTCTTTAAAACTTTGAGTCCCAAATTTTCTTCCTTTACCTCTCCCCAACCCTACCCTCATTGAGAAGGCAAGCAATTCTGCTTCTGCCATGTGTGTGTAGTCATGAGAAACATATCTATAATAGCTATATTGTGAAAGAAAACACAGACAAAAAGCTCAAGAAAAATAAAGTTAAAAAAATATGCTTCTATCTATATTCAGACACCATAACTTCTTTCTCTGGGGATGGATAGCATTTTTCATCTTACGTCCTTCAGAGTTGTCTTGAATCATTGTATTGCTGAGAATAGCTAAGGTATTCATAGCTGATCATTTTACAATTCTGCTGTTACTTTGTACACAGCACATTTCATTGTGCATTAGCCCATGCAAGTCTTTCCAGGTTTTTCTGAGAGCATTCTGCCATGGTATTCCATCATAATCACATATCACAATTTGTTCAGCCATTCCTTAATTTATTGACATCCCCTCAATTTTTAATTCTTTACACCAAGAACAGAGCTGCTATAAATATTTTTGTACATATAGGTCCTTTTCCTTTTTTTTCCATCTCTTTTGGGATACAGACCTAGTAGTGGTATTGTGAGGTTGAAGGGTATATATGGTATATATACATTATATATATACAAGGTAAGTAGCCCTTTGGGCATAGTTTCAAACTGCTCTAAAAACAGTTAAACTAGTTCATAACTATACCAAAGAGTGCATTAATGTCTATTTTTTTCCACATCCATTCCACCATTTGTCATTTTCCTTTTCTGTCCTATTAGCCAGTCTAATAGGTATGAGGTAGTACTTCAGAATTGTTTGAATTTGCATTTCTTTAATCAATAGTGAGTTAAAGCATTTTAAAAATATGGCTATAGATAGTTTTGAGGACTTCATCTGAAAACTGATCATATCTTTTGATCATTTATCCACTGGCGAATGGTTCTTAACTTTTATAAATTTGACTCAGTTCTTCATATATTTGAGAAGTGAGACCTTTGGCAGAGAAACTTGCTTCAATTTTTTTTTCACAGTTACTATTGCTAGTAACTGTTGTTGCCTTTAACCTATTCCCTCCACCCCTTTCCAGTTTATTCTCTTTGTCTCCTGTAGTAGCAAGCACCTTACCATACCCAGGATGGCTGCTAGCAGAGGTTCTTAGATCTGCTCTTCTAAAGGAAAGAAACTCAAAATGAGTTAACAATCTTACTTTAATCAATCAAACATATATCATTTACCTAGTTTAGAGGAAAAAGTCAGCACCCTGAACTTCAGAGAATACAAACAGAACTTACAAGCAGACAGAGAAACAGATCAGCAGACAGGACATCCAGTTGTCTAACCATTACCTCCATACCTAATTAGTTGCCAGATAGTGAAGCACCAACATCTGGGTTTTCAAAGCTGGGGGACTCAATGGCTGCCCAAAGTCTCATATGGCCAAATCACACAACTCTTCTCAAAGTGAGCCCCAAAGCAAAACCTCACGTCAGGGTATATATAGCCTTCTCTTGGCTCAGAGAATGTAACAACCCTCTTGACCCACTGCCCAATCACAAAGTAACAAGGTGTGGGCATTCCTGAAAAATAAGCCTCCTGCCACAGGCTCCATGTGACCCCATTCAGCCTATTATGGGGCAGAGCATATTTTCAAATCAGGGAAGGTTCTCAGAGTCACTTAAGCCTATTAAGGGGCCAAGGGGCAGGGAAGATCTTCAGATTCCCATTTCCATAACATCTCCTTTCATCCTATCTCTCCTCAAAAGTGTTTTGCTCCTGACCACCCCAATCTGCCCGCCTGCTTATCACACTCCCTTCTCTTATCCCCTTCCCCTCCTACTTTCCTGCAGGGTAAGGTAGATTTCTTTACCCAATTGAGTGTTTATGGTATTCCCTCTTTGAGCCAATTGTGATGAGAGTAAGGTTCACTAACTCCCCTTCTTTCCCCTGCCTCTTCCCCTCCACTGTAAAAGCTTTATCTTGCCTCTTTTATGTGAGATAACTTAATTCATTCTCTTTATCTTTAATCCTATCCCTTTCTCTTTCTCTCAGTACATTCCATTCTCATCCCTCAATTTTATTTTTTAGATATCATCCCTTCATATTCAACTCACACCTGTACCCTCTGTCTATACATACTTCTTATAACTACACTAATAATGAGAAAGGTCTTATAAATTAAAACATCATCTTCACATGTAAGAATGTAAACAGTTTAACTTTAATAAGTCTCTTATGATTTCCCTTTTGTTTTTACCTTTTTGTGCTTTTCCTGAGTCTTGTATTTGAAAGTCACATTTTCTATTCAGCTCTGCAATCCTCTATCTCATTGTATGTCCATTTTTCCCCCTGAAGGATTATATTCAGTTCTGCTGGGTAGGTGATTGTTGGTTGTAACCCTAGTTCCTTTGACCTTCAGAATATCATATTCAGGGGTGGCCAGGTAGCACAGCGAGTAAGAGCACCAGCTCCAGTGTCGGGATGACCTGGAGATCGAATCCTGGGCTCAGACACTTAGCAACCACCCAGAAACACCTGGCCGTGTAACATTGAGCAAGCAAGTTACTTAACCCCAATTTCTTAGGGGTGGCCAGGTGGCTCAGTCAGTAAGAGCACTGGCTCCAGTGTTGGGTTGACCTGGAGATCAAATCCCGGGCTCAGACACTCAGCACCACACCCAGAAATAACTGGCTGTGTAACGTTGAGCAAGCAAGTTACTTAACCCTGATTGCTTAAAATATATATATATATATATAAGGGCTTGGAATATAGAATATAGAAAAGAATCCAAGCCCTCTGATTCTTTGATATAATCGCTGTTAAATTTTGTGTTATACTGACTGTGGCTCTACAATACTTAAATTGTTTTTTGTTTTTTTTTTGACTACTTGAAATATTTTCACCTTGACCTGGTAACTCTGAAATTTGGTATCATATTCTTGGGAGTTTTAATTTTGGGATCTCTTTCAGGAGGTAAGTGGTGAATTATTTCAATTTCTATTCAATGCCCTGGTTCTAGAATATCAGGGCAATTTTCCTTGTTTATTTCTTGAAAGATTATTTCTAGGCTCTTTTTTTTTTATCATGGCTTCAGGAAGTCCAATAATTTTTTAAATGATATCTTCTGGATCTATTTTACACCTCAGTTGTTTTTATTTTTTGTTCTTTTTCTTTTCTTTTTTTTTGGAGGGGGGCAGGTAGAACAGTTGGGGTTAAGTTTCTTGCCCAAGGTCACATGGCTAGTTTTGCATGTGTGTGTTAAATGTCTGAGGCCACATTTGAACTTACGTGGTCCTCCTAACTCCAGGACCAGTGCTCTATTTTCTGCACCACCTAGCCACCCCTCAGGTGTTTTTTGAATGAGATATTTCGTATTGTCTTCTATTTTTTCATTCTTTTGGTTTTGTTTTGAATGTTTCTTGATTTCTTATGAATTCATTAGCTTCCATTTTCTCCATCCTAATTTTTAAGGAATTATTTTTTTTTGGTTAGCTTTTGGACTTCCCTTTATATTTGGCCAACTTTGCTTTTTAAGGCATTCTCCCCATTGGCTTTTTGGACTTCTTCTACCATTTGGCTGTTTTTTAAGGTGTTATTTTCTTCAGTATTTTTTTTCCTCCTTTACCAAGCTATTTACTCATTTTTCATTATTTTATTGCATCATTCTCTTTTCTCTTCCCAATTTTTCCTATACCTGTCTTACTTGATTTTCAAAATCCTTTTTGAGCTCTTCCATGGTCCAAGACCAATTCATTTTTTTTTCTTGGAAGCTTTGGGTGTAGGAGCTTTGAGTTTGTTGTTTCTTCTGAGTGTGTGTTTTGATCTTCCTTTCCACCATTGTCACATTCTATACCGAGAGATGTATGGTTTTTTTTTTTTTGCATTATTTGCTGATTTTCTCATCCTATTATTTGACTTTTACCTTTTTGTTAAAGTAGTACTCTGTTAGATGGCATGCTGTTCCAAGTTTCAGCTGTTTTCAGAGATACTTTTAGGGACCTGCAGTTTTAAGTTCGTCCAAGGTATGATCTAAGGAGAGGTGTTAACTATTCTCCTGTCCTGGGTTCTGGTCTATGAGAGAACACAAACACCCTTTTCTGCCCTGGAACTGTGATGAGGTTCCCTTCACTCCTGAGGTCCCAAGCTCTGCTACACTAGTCCTTTTTGACCTGGGATCACCATCCAGGATTGCACCCTGGATCCAAGTATGGGTAAAGTAACAGAGTCCTGCCTCAGTGCTAGCAAAAATGACCCCTATAATTTCATTCTGAGCCTGCTCCTGGTTTACTGTGGCCAGGTCTATGCTGGTACTGCTTGTGCTGGATTCAGCTCTGCTCTCACCCATGTGTGACAGGTCTTTCGTACTGACTTTCAAAATTGTCTTTGATTTATATGTGTTGAGAGGTGTAGAAACCACCACTGCTGCCAAATATTTAGTCACCCTGAGGCCTGCTCTGGGTTTTCCAGAGCCCTGTCTTCACTAGCATGGCCTGTACTCAACTGTGCTCCTATCTCTCCCTGGTGCAACAGACCTTTCCTGACAACCTTCCAAGTTGTCTTGGGGTGGAAATTTGTTTTACTCTGTCTTTTTGTGGGTTGTTCTGCTTGAGAATTTATTTACAATCATATTCAACGGTATTCTCAGGGGTTTTGGGGGATAGCTCAGGTAATTCCCTGCCTTTACTCCACCATCTTGGCTCTTCCTCACTTTCTAATAATTGTATTGAAGTTAGGACATGTTTTAGTTTTATATAAGGGGTGTAAATTTGCAACATCAAAAGTAAGTACTAAACTTGCTTTATTTAAGCTTTACAAAACATTTCTCTTTAGGCCTTTAAAATAGTAAGATAATTCTGAGTCAATGTCCCAGAATAATTTTATGTTAAGGGCTGTTTTATATATTATTAATAATTATATTCTTTTTTTCCTTTGGTGCAGAATTGTGATTTAATGCATTGGGGGAACTCCCAGTATGGAAACTTGTTCCAATAATTCAGATAAACATTTCTTCTGAAACTTCTCTCTTAGAGAGTTGCCTTCAGTATATTAAGTGACCTGTCCATAGTTGCACAGCTAGTTGGTGTTAAAGGACCAACCTATTTGTTAGAGAGACAAAATTATGGCACTTATATTCTATAGCAAGGTACTTCTCATTTACAATTATAGTGATAATGGTAAACTAAAAAGAAATGTTTTCCTTCTCACTATGTTCTAGGCTTAGATCTGCCATTAACTTGTCCTGCCCATTAGAAAATCACTCTACAACACACACACACACACACACACAACTAGCCATGTGACCTTGGGCAAATCACTTAGCCCAAATTGCCCTACTTTTCCCCTCCCAAAAAATAAAAAAAAAACAAAAAGAAATAAAAAAGAAAAAAATGATTTTGGGGTGGCTAGGAGGTACAGTGAATAGAGCACTGGCCCTGGAGTCAGGAGGACCCGAGTTCAAATCCAGCCTCAGACACTTGACACACTTACTAGCTGTGTGACTTTGGGCAAGTCACTTAACCCCAATTGCCCTCCAAAAAGCCAAAAAAAAAATCACTTTACATCTCTTGATCTGTTTATTTTTAAAATAGAGGAATAGATTTATAAGACCCTTTGCAACATTAAATTTCAAATGAAGAATCAGTATCAATGCCAATAATAAAATTCTATTTTTCTTTAGAAATTCCATGGGAAAAAAAACATAAAGAAAATGAACTTCCTCTACTCACATACTTAAATTTGTTTTTCAGCTGCTCAGTCTAACCAAAAATAGATATTTCTCTCCCCCCACCCTCAATCAAAGGACAGTAGCCAAAACAATGGTGACAGCAAAGAACAACAAAAACAGCACTGCACATCTGGGGAACAAAATGAGCTTTCCTGGCTTGTTTTGGGCTTTTGACCCATTACAAAATCTCATTTTTTTAAAAAGATGTTATCATTATGGTATTAACAGACCTTCCAAGCTGCTCAGTTTCTAAACCTACTACACAGGATTCCAAGGTATTACCACAAGGAAAAGTCACACATTTGCTATTCCCTCAGAGATAGTGTTTTAATGAATTCTGCATTTCCAATTTGGAAAATAATAAAAATATATGTTTTTGAGTGAAATTAGTGAGATACAAGCTTGTGTTGTTTCTAAGTATTGTTATTTTATTTTCAAGTACAATAAAGACTTTCTGAGGAAGCAAAAGTAATGGCACTCTGAATGCTTCAAATATCTGGCATTGAATTGACAGAAATGGTTTGGCTAGGAAAACAGAATCTCTTTTACCTCATTTGATTTAAAATTCATCTCTTGTATCTACCTATGGTACCAACAAGTGACCCAAATAAATCATGAAGGTATGCTGAGTTATTAATGGTAAATCTTTCATTTCCCAAATCCTCACTCATCAACATGGCAGGGCCAGTGAAAGAAAGTCAGCAGTGAAGTACTGAAAAGTGTTGGATTTTTTAAGTTCTTCATAGCCTGGCCTCTTCCTATCTTTTCCGGCTTTTTACACCTTACTCCTTTCCACACACTGTATGATACAGTTCTTTGAATTGTTCTTCAACCAATATACTTAATCTCCTGACTCCAAGAATTTTCACTAGCTGTCCACCATAACTAGAATTCTCTCCTATATCATCTCCATGTCCTAGGTTATTTGACTTCCACCAAATGTCAAATAAAACCTTCCTGAAAGAAGCATTTCCCTACCTCCACTAATGCTAATGGCTTCCTTCTAAGATTATGTCCAAATCCTGGTTGGTTATAGTTGTTTACCTATCTATTAGATAATATCTTCATGAGGGCAAAGGATGTTTTTCTTTTATTTTTATTCCCAGCACTTAATACGACTGTCATATTGTGAGCATTTAATAAATGCTATGACTTAACTTGTTGGAATATGCCCTTTAGCAAATCCAGAGGTGATCACATTGGTGAGTTTATAACCCTTCATAAGTATCACCAATACACATAAGGAATTTACTAGAAAATTGAGCTTTTGCTGGTTTCACCATTTCTAAATTCATAATACATAACCTTAATGGAGGCCTCGCTGATGCTTGACAAATCTTCTGCTCATTTCTCACTGATTCTGCCTGGTAGTATTGCAATTTTTTTCTATCTTCTCCAATTCTCAATCCCTTCTCCATCCCCTGTATAAAACTATCAATTATCCAGGTTAAGAGAACAGGACTAGAAAATTAAAAGTATACAATCTCAGAGAAAATAATTAAACAATCCATAAGTGAATTCCTTAAAGGAGGAAAAACCCTGAGGCTAGATGGATTTACAAGCCAATTAAATGACATATTCAAAGTAATCAATTACACTAAAACAAGGTACAAAAAATGAAAAAGAGGTATCTTACCTTCTATGATACAAATATGGTCTTGAAACCTAACTAAATAAAGTCAAAGCAGAGAAAGAAAATTATACACCAATACCTTAATAAACATTGATATAAATTTTCAAAAATATTGTGAAAGAGACTACAGGAACATATAAATATATGCATACTATGAGATAGCAAGTTTTGTGACAGAATTCTGGGTCTAGAGTCAGGGATAGGAGACATTTACTAGCTGTGTGATCCTGGACACCTCACATAATCTCTGTTTCAGTTGTCTTGAATATAAAATGTGGATAATAATAGCAATCACCTCATAGGGTTGTTGTGAGAATCAAAGGAAAAAAACATTTATGAGAGTGCTTAGCACAGTGCCTGGTATGAAGTACATTCTATATAAATGCTTTTCCCCTTCCCCTTATCTAGGAACAGGTCATATTTTTATTAGGAACATTAGTTTAGCTCAATGTTAGGAATATATATATATATATGTATACACACACACACACACATATATATGTAATATATAAAGGTTTAGCTATCATATTAAAAAGAACACAAATCACATAATTGCAATAGATTTAGAAAAAAAACTCCAACAAAATAAAATACACATCTAGAAAACATAGAAGGAAATGGACATGTCTTTAATCAGGTAATAATGTTCTAAGTTCCAGAATTATAGTATAAAGTGGTAAACTAGAAGCCTTTCAAATTGAATGAGTAAATAAGCAAGGATATTCATTGTTACCAGTACTAGTTACCAAAGTGCTTATAGTAAACTACCAAAGTATTACTACTACAAACTAGAAAAAAGTACCTGAATGGATAAAAGGTCAAGAACCTCAAGGGAAAATTTACACAGCAGCTATCATCAAAACACTCTTGTACTTTTAAGAGATAGAAAAGTTGATTATAAAAACAGATTCAGTGTACAATATCAAAAACAACTAAAGAGAGTAGCTTATTTTTTAAAATAAACACCCCAAATGCCAGATAATTTGAGTAAGAATTTATTATTGTGGAAACAATACTGGGAAAATTGGAAAGCAGTTATACAACATTTCAAAATAAGTTTCAAATACTTACCCTGACTTCAATTTGATTAACAACATGAACAAATTACAGGACCAAGAAAGAAATTAGCTTTCTAAGCTATATTTAGGGAAAGAATTCATGAATACATATTTATGCATGATCACAGAAAATAAGGTAGACAATTTTGCTTCCTCAAAGTTAAAAAGTTTTTGAACCAAAAAAATAAATGTAGTTATTACATGGAGAATGAAAAATTTAATTGGACAAAAATAAGTCTTTGCAGAAGGTTCTCTGAAAAGTCTAATTTCCAAGATGTGTAAGTAACTTATACAAATTTATATTAATAAGAGCCATTCTCCATCTGATAGTCAAATACTAAGAACAGGTAATTTTCAAAGGAAGAAATACAAACTATCAATAGACACATGAAAAAATTATCAAAATAGCTAATACTTAGCTAAATATAATTAGAATAGGTCTGATGTTTTACCTTATAGTCATCAATTTTGCAGAGTTCACCCACAAAAGGAAAAAAAAATAATAAATGTTGGAGAAACAATAAAAAAGGCATATTACTGTACTGTTGATGGAACTATAACTTAAATAGATTATTCTGGAAAATAGCCATAATTATTTCCAAAATGTCATTAAACTGTATATGTCCTTTGACCCACATTTGTAATAATATAATTTGCCTTAAATATGCATATTTTGTTATGAGTTTGTTCTCCTTCCTCCTCCCAACAGTGAGGGTGGGGAAAGGAAGTTGTGATAGGAAAGAGAAAAAAAAATATTTTTGTTATTTGAAAAAAAAAACATTAAAAAACTCTTTAAAACAGTACTCATTTTTCCTTCAGGGAAAATAGGTTATCAAATAAAATATTTCTTGTTATGATGCTGTATTGCATCTGATATACAGAAACCTGCCCATTGGCCCTGACATTTGCAATAGGAAAATGAACCAACCCACAATGGAAAATTTTTCAGGTTAATTAATGCTTGTGATGATTTTAGCTCATGATTGAGGATGAGGACAGGGGAAGGAGGAACATAATTCAGCTGCTATTATCATCATCATGTTTCATTATAACCATGCATTTAGTTAGAGAAATAATTGTGACACAAGCAGCTAATCATTTTTATTTGAATGGAACAATATCACAGCTTTTCACAATTTGTTCTCCTTGCACTGTGGCTTTCAGGATCCAAGCTTGTGTATTCAATCATAGTGAATACATTTTGATTTGTATCCTTGTAAATCTTAAAAATCTGTTTTTACCAAAGATTTATAAAAGGAACATTAATTGTTTCTTTCAAGTACTTTATTCCCTCCTCTCACATAATTATTACCTGGGAAATTAATATAGCTTCACTTGCATAGTAACAAATTAATAATACCAAATTGTAGAAAGAAAAGGAAATAATGAGAAATTTTCTGCTAGCTAGACTTTCTTTAATTTGTCAATTTATTTATATTTATTTGAAAATTTGGAACTTTACGTATAGTTCTAGTTTCTCCTCTCAAATGGATAGACCAGTTGACTACTCCAATAACAGTTCATAAATGAAAATATTTTCCCTCATTCCTTCCAGCATTTGTCATTTCTGATAGGTGTGATGGGGTAGGTCAGAATTAATTTAATTTGTCTTTAATCAATAATTATTTAGAATTTTTTTCATATGATTATTAATAGCTTTAATTTCATCTTCTAAAAACTACCTATTCATACTCAGTCACCATTTATCAGTTGTAAAAGATTGCTTATTTTTACAAATTTTATTCAGTTCTCTCTATATTTGAGAAACGAGGTCTTTACCAGAGAAACTTGTTTTAAATATTTTTTGATATTACTTTAATATGTAGGTACCTTTTAGAGAAATATAGTTTCCCTGATTATTTCTTTGTTAGGTCTATTTTTGCTTCTGCTTTGTCTGAGATCATGATTGCTATCTCTTTTTTACTTCAGCTGAAATATAGATTCTGCTCAAGACTTTTAACTCTGTGTCTTTCTGTTTCAAATGTGTCTCTTGTACAGAACATATTTTTGGATTCTGGTTTCTGATACATACTATCAGCTTTTTACGTGCAAAAAAATTACCCATTCTACCTCTCCCCTTTTCTAGTGCATCCCTCTTGCTCACTCCTACATTTTTTTTGGAGAGCATCCCAATATAATTGACTTAGACCTTCTGTCTTTGTAGACTCCTTCTCACTGCCCTGATAATGATAAAGTTCTTAAGAGTTACAAATATCATTTTCCCATAAAGGAATATAAACAATTTTACTTTATTGGGTCCCTTATGATTACTCTTTCATGTTTACCTTTTTATGTTTCTCTTGAGTCTTCTGTTTGAATGCCAAAATTTCTTTTCAGCTCTAGTCTTTTCATCAAGTATGTTTCAAAGTCTTCTATTTCATGAAATACCCATTTTCTCCCCAGTGGAGCATCACATTCAGTTTTGCTGGACAGGTGATTCTTGGTTGTAATCCAAACTCCTTTGCCTTTTGGAACATAATATCTCAAGCCCTCTGCTTCTTTAATGTGTAAGCTGCTAAATCTTGTCTGATCCTCACTGTGGCTCTATATTTGAACTGTTTGTTTCTGACTTCTTACAACATTTTCTCCTTTACCTGTGAGCTCTGGATATTAATTTTAATATTTCTGGGAGTTTTCAATTCACAACCTATTCCAGAAGGTAGATTGTTTTGATTTCTATTTTATCCTCTGTTTCTAAGATAATAGTTTTCCTTGATTTCTTGAAATATGGTGTCTTGGCTCCTATTTTCATCATGGTTTTTGGGTAGTCTAATAATTCTTTAATTATCTCTCCTTGAACCATTTTTTAGGTCAGTTATTTTTTTTTCCAATGAGACACTTAGCATTTTCTTCTATTTTTTTTTCATTCTTTGAACTTAATTTTATTTTTCTTGAAATTTTAGAATCATTAGCTTCCACTTGCCTAATTCCAATATTTAAGGAACTATTTTATTAGGTGAGCTTTTGTACATCCACTTTCATTTGTCTAATCTTGCATCTTAAGATATTCTTCAATGAATTTTGTACCTTTTTTTTAGCATTTGTAATAGTAATGAAATTTGAAGATCCCTTTGTTTTGCCAAGCTAACAGGTATCTAGCACTTAGTTTCAAATTAAGCTTCTGTAAAGAAACAAGGTATGAACTTATGTTGCTGACATAACAGGAAGGGGTTGAAGAGGGAGGAACTAATAACAATCGTGGAGGCAGAGCAGCAGATGCTGCCAGAGAGAGAGAGAGAGACAGAGACAGAGAGACAGACAGACAGAGAGAGAGAGAGACAGACAGACAGAGAGAGAGAGAGAGAGAGAGAGACAGAG
>NW_027185698.1:5191812-5226240 GCF_028583685.1 Petaurus breviceps papuanus
AGGGAGAGAGAGAGAGAGGGAGAGAGAGAGAGAGAGAGAGAGAGAGAGAGAGAGAGAGAGAGAGAGAGAGAGAGAGAGACAGAGAGAGAGAGAGAGAGAGAGAGAGAGAGACAGAGAGAGAGAGAGACAGAGAGAGAGACAGAGAGAGAGAGAGAGAGAGAGAGAGAGAGACAGAGAGAGACAGAGAGAGAGAGAGAATTTCTCTCTCGAGGCTAGGCTGCTGCTGCTGGATTGAAGACTGAACTGAGAATTGAGAAGAACTGAGAAGAGAAATGAGAATTGAGAACTAAGACAGAATTTCTTGGCACAAGCCATGTGCAAGCTGGATAAAGTGATTTTTGTTTTGAGAACAGAACTTGTCATGGTGGAGCTTCTTCTGAGAGTCAGCCAAACTCCTGCTGAGAGCTTCTGAGAACCAGCTGGAGCTGCCAAAGACTTCCAAGGGCCAGCGGGAGCTGCCAAAGACTGAGGAAGCATGACTGTGGTGCTTGTCCTTTGTACAAATGTTGTGGATTTGTTAATGTTTATGAATGTTATTTCAGCTTTGTAAAGTTTTGTCTTCCCAGGAACAGAGATTGTGAGAGATTTGAGGTGAATTGGACACTGTGAGCTTCAATGTGGAGCTGGAACTGCATGGAGAGCTGCACAAAGAACTGGGAGCTTCCTGCCTTTGAACCCAAGTGGCAGTTTGGTGGATTCAGGTAGGAGCTGGGACCATAGAAGAGGAACCATGGAAATTGAAACATGCCTCAATTCAAGATGAAAAGACCTCTCTGTGGGTACCAAGTAGAGATTGATGAAATTATAACTTACTTGTGACCTAGGGGCAGATGGATTTTGTACTTTCTACTATCCCTTAAGAGGGAACTGATTAGTGACTGATGAAATTGTAACTTAATTGCACCCTATGGGTGAAGGACTTTGACTTTTGCACTTTGTGTCTCTTAAGGAGGCAACTTCCTTAAGGATGATTGAATGATTGAGTTGCTAAATGACTGAGTTACCAAATGATTGTACTTTGTTTAAAACCATGTGACCACTTTGGTGAAAACTATGTGGCCATTTTATAGATAAGTTGTTGAGTTGTGACATGGTGAATGCTGTATTTTTATTTTCTGTGAATGTTTTGCACTGATTTGTTATTGAATACATAGAGAATTCACTACTTAAAAGCTGTTCACAGCAGCATTCCTCTGGAAAGCTGCATGTGATTGGCTTTACACCATTAGTCCAATGGTGTTTTTTTAAGTTATATTTTCTTTGGAATTTTTTGTACCCTGTTTACCCAGCTGTTAATTCTCTTACCATAATTTTCTTTTTTCACTCTCATTTCTTTCCCCAATTTTTCCTCTTATTTTTTCCTTTAATTCTTCCAGTAATTCTTGATTACTTCGAATCTAATCACCATTTTTCTTTGAACTGTTTCATGTAGAAATTTTGACATTGTTATCATCTTCTAAGTTTGTGTCTTGATCTTCCCTCTCACCATAATAACTTTTATTGTCAGCTTGTTTTTGTTGTTGTTTGCTCATTTTTTCCACCCAATTTTCTGATTTGGGACTTTTCTTTATTAATGATATTCTCTGTTCTCAGCATAGGGTGTGGGAAAGGAAATTCTCTCAAGCTTCAGGATTTTTTACACCATTGTTTTCAGGGTCAATTCAAGAGGTTTGGAAGTTTTCAGGGCTTCCAAGGTGGTGTGACCTAGGGAAAGGAGTAGTCACTGCTCTCCTGGGCTGTACCCTTGTCCTTAACAAGAAGGGGCCTCTAGTCCCTTGGGATTGCCTCTCTATACTTTCAAAATTCAATTCTTTATCCCAAAGCATTTTTTCTGCTCATAAAATATGCATGCTTCAAGTTGAGGGCAAAAAATCACTGCAGCTAGTTGGCACAATGAATAGAACATTAGACCTAGATTAGAGAAGACCCTGAGTTCAGACATTTAATAGTTGCATTACTCAGCAAGTCATTTCACTTCTGTCTACCTTAGTTTACTCAACTTCAAAATAGGGATTAGCATCATCATTATTTACTCTCTGGGTTTTTGTAAGGCTAAAACAAGAAAACGATCCAGTACTTTGCAAATATTTAAACAATATATTGTTTGCATTATTGCATATCTCTCAGTGATATACACATTTCTAAAAAGGCAATACTGTCAAAATGCTGGCAAATCTGATCATTAATTTGAAAAAAGTTTTCTCTGACTAAACTGATTTATTTTACTTTTCTGAAATCAGACTAAGTCATTAGAAGAACCAAGAAGGCCATTACAGCATAACATCTGTGGGACTGAGTGAAGTGTTGTTGATTTCTAAGGGCTTTGTGAAGGGTATGCTGGAAACTATTCCACTTATTTCTGAAAGCATTTCCATTTTTTGCCAGTTTTTATTCTGAAAATTATTGGAAATAAATGGCAATGGAGTAGTGTCTAATTCCATCTTTTCTTCCCAAAGGCATTGAATTGATATGAAGTACTGTAGCAGCAAGCACCCCAAGCGTCCTCAGGGTTTGCAGCTACCACAGGTTCTTGGATCTGCTTTGTTAAAGGAAAGCAACTCAAAATGGGTTAACAAGCTTACTTTAATCAGTCAGACATATATCGTTTACCTTGTTCAGGAGAAAAGGTCAGCACCCTGAACCTCAAAGTATTCAGGCATAATTATCAAGACAGAAACATCAAGTAGACAGATTTCCAAACTGTCCAACCATTACATCCATACCCAGTCAACAACTGGGTTTCAACATCTGGGTTTTTTCAAAGCTGGGGGGCTCAGGACAACGGCTTCCCAGAATCCATATCAAATCACAGAACACTTCTCAAAGTGAGCCCCAAAACAAAGCCTCACATCAGGGCTTATATAGCCTTCTCCTGGCTCAGAGAATGTAACAACCTTATTGACCCACTGGCCAATCAAAAAGTATCTACTGAAAAACAAGCCTCCCTCCCCAGGCTCCTGGTGCACTTTAGCCTAGGGGCAGGGAAGATCTTTAAATTTACATTCGCATTACAAGTACTTTTCTTAATTATTTGTTATACTTGTCCCTGTTTTTTTCTGCCACTAAATTGAAGACCACCTCATTTTTTTAAAGCAATTGGGGTTAAGTAACTTGCTGAGGGTTACACAGCCAGTTATTTTTGGGTGTGGTGCTGAGTATCAGAGCCCAGATTTGATCCCCAGGTCATCCTGACACTGGAGCCAGAGCTCTTACTTGCTGAGCCACCTGGCCGCCCCTAAGCAATTGGGGTTAAGTAACTTGCTCAAGGTTACATGGCCAGGTGTTTCTGTGTGGGTGCTAAGTGTCTGAGCCGGGGATTCCATCTCCAGGTCATACTGACATTGGAGCTGGTGCTCTTACTCGCTGTGCTACCTGGCCGCCCCAACCACCTCATTTTTTATAATGTCATTATTTTACATATTTTCTCAAAAGTTTCATAGAATAGATGATTCTAGGAAGTACAGCCTCAGTATGATACTAAAACACCTAATACAAAACAACTCCTTTGTATCACTGATTGTATAAGGCATCATGGGGCACATAAAATGAAATTATTAATTGAAAGGAATCAACAATGTCACCTAGTAAAACCATGGCCCACATCATCAATGCAGTCTAGACAGGTGGTAGATTAAGCAACATGCCTTGAGTTAAAGAATAAATATGCTTTATGATCCCAGGATTGTTGAGGTAGAAAGGCACTTAATTTAGAGATCACTTAGTCAAATTAATGGACTATAGATGAAAAAAATTCTATTAGAAAAATAGTATGGTGTTGCTATTTCTGATTCAATTTTTAATGAATGCTTTCATTTCCATATATTTTATTGAGATATGGAAACTAACTTCTCTTATCTTTATCCTCCTCACATGCCCAGAAGTAAATTAATAACAAGCATCAGAGCCTTATACTTAGTACATCATAATTCTGCTACTTTATCCATTTTGATTTATGCAAATACAGATATATTAATTGGTACTTATTAACAACTAGGTATTAAGAGATGATTGTAAAGGTTAATTAGAATTAATATATTCCTTCTGCATCTCTATTTTGGACTTTGTTACCCAATTTGTCAATGAAAAGGAAGATCCTGACCATGGAACCCAAAGTTTAGGAACATATAATATTTAGAGATATTTCTATTGGCATATAAAATGATTAGAGATTTTTGCATTTTTTAAATTTTAATGACTTTTTTTCCCGTGGTTGAAAGGGTGTATTAGAACATACTTGTCCATCATATATAAATTTTGAGCAAATCATGTTAGGTACATGCAACATTTACTTCACATTAATGAGAAATATATTTAATTTTAACCTTTACTTAACACTCCAATAACAGATATCTTTAAATAAATAAATACCTCACCAAATACAGTTCTCTCAGTTCTCTCTTAGGAAGTATTTGATTCATCGGACTTCCAGGGACTCTCATATATCTAAGCCCTCAAATGGCCCAAATTGTATGACCAACATTCAGAATAACAACATGTGAAGACAGTTGGAGGTTTCCCAAGTTCATTTACCTGATCCTAAATCATCAGAGTTCTTTAATAGCAGAAGGAATTTGGAAGGCCCAAAAGCAGAGCTATTTGGGGTAAATTAAGAGAAAACTTCCCAGAGTCTATTTTTTTTTTTTGCAATAAATTTATATGAGTTGAAGAGAATTTGAACCTCCTTTCAATATAAGTATTATCTGGAATCCAATTAAGCAGAATAAAACTTGAATTTAGGAAACAGGTTTTGAATAAGGAATAAGATTTCTGAAAAGTAGATAAGATAAATTGAAATTAAGGCTGAGATCTGTGTTTAAGAATTAGATCTAGAATAGAAAAAAATTGGCATAAGAAACCTTAATAATTAATACACACAAAAATGTATATTGTTCACAAACTTTTGATTTGAGTATTTTAACATATGAATATATACATTTTATCAGTGATTTTCCTGAAGCTTGTGAAATCTTGATTTAATTCCTATTGCATAAATAAAACACTTAAGGAGACATGAGAAGATTTTTGTTTTTCCCTTCATGGTCTTGAGTGTAATTGCATTTCCTTTCACCTCTTTTTTTGTTTTGTTTTTTACTTTTTTAAAAATTTTTTGCTTTTTTAGAGGGGGCAAGGTAGGGCAATTGGGGATAGGTGACTTGCCCAAGGTCACACGGCTAGTTTTGTGTGTGTGTGTTAAGTGTCAATTACATTTCTTTTGTGGAGAGGAGGAAAGGCTTTTAATAGATAAAGGATTCGCTAATAGCATTGGGAATCAGATGAATAAATGTCTTATAGTTCCAATATTATCTATGTCTTTACCACTAACTACCTCTAGGGATACATATCTATAGCTCCCACATATCAAAGAAAAAAAACATGTTTTTTTTAAAGATCATAGCAATACTCTAGTGAAAGGCTACTATAATCTATCCCCTAATACTTCCCATATGCATATAGTATATCATTTATATTTTTCTTTATATTTGATGCTAATTTGATGTCCAACTTGAAAGTGCATATATTGTGTGAGATGAAAAGAAGAAAGATTTAAGCTGAAGGAAGAACAGTAGGAGAAATAATTTCTAAGTAAAAGAGACATTTGAAACTGTGAAGGCCTTGAAATGAGGAATTTTTGGGGGAGGGGGAATTGAGGAGGAGGAGAAGGGTTGGAGATGAAAGAGAATTTACTGAAAGTAAAGGAGACATATTCCAAGGTGATGAGAAGGACTTGTATAGGACAATATGAGAGTCAGAAGGAGAACTCAGACTAAGAGTGCACTAGAGAAAGAAGAATAGAATAAAGAGGAGAGAAAGTATTAATATGGATTTTGGTGAAGTGGATATTAACAAGAGGAGAAAAACCAAGATGGTGGAGGACCACAGCTTAAAATGGTATGGCATGGAAAGACATAAAATAATGAAAACAGAAATGAGCAGAAGCAAGAAAATGTTGTGACCAGCAACAAATATATTGCCATAAGAACAATTTTGAGTGACTAATTTATTTTGAGAATCACAATTATTCAAATCAACTACAAAGGACCTATGAAGAAAAGTGCTATAGACTTTCAGAGTAAGAACTGATAAATAAAAGTATGTATAGTATGCTTTTACAAATATACACATATTTTTGTGTCTAATTGTAGATTTCTCTATGTCAAGGTGGGGAGGAACAGAAAATAAAAACAAAAAACTATACATCAGAGAACAAAAGAAGACTTAGAAGGAAGCACAGAAAAGCAGGGTAGCTTTGAAAGTTATGAGTACTATTTATTACATAGTTTAAAAAAATAAACACTAAAAAGTGGAAATTCATGGTTTTATACTGAATCCTCTTTTATGTTGTGCTATGTAAGTGAAAATATTCTTTTTGTGTGTCTTTTTGCATTTTAGTTCAAAATTAGCACAAATAAAATGAAATGGCTTGTAGATTCCAGGCCAGGAGTAGAATTCAACTCAGGGACTGGTAAGAATGTATTTGTCCAGAATCTTCTATAGAATTGGCATTAAACTCAAAAAGGAAGGGGAATAGTGTGGGAGGGAAGGGGCAGAAGCGTGTTATAAGCCAAAACCTAGATACTTTACAGAGAAGCTACAATGAATATAGAAACGTGTCAGTAATTTATAAGAAATGCATTACAAGAAAGTGATTAAAAACTTCTGATGTTCAGAAAGTCATAGAAAATGCAGTATGAGAAAGGACCCAGAAATCATAGCTTCAATTCATTTCAACAAAATGTAACAAGATGAAACAGAAATCCTAACACATTCTATATCTCTGTAATATTTCTAATGTATACTTCTATATGAGATAAGAACCATGGGTGGAATATGACCCTCATATAGTCTACCATTTTATAAAGGAATAGGAGAAATAAAGGGATCAGGTGTTAAGTCTGAGAAATGTATATCAAAGCAATATACTCACAGGAGAAAATTCAGAAGCAAGAAGCATGGAAAGAGGGTATTTGCATAAAATTTAATAGAAATCAATAAAGGCAAATGTACAATTAATAGAAATAATAGAGTAAACCTAGATCAATGAGTCAAAAGGGGATATAGATAAGGAATTTGGGAAACAGATCACAAACCTAGCTCAGAGACACAATAGAGAAGTGATAGAGGATTTCAATTATACAGACATCTGATGGAGTTCTATGCCGGCCCATGACAGAAAAGGTATTAATTTCTTAATATGTCTTAATGAGAATTTAATCCTTCAAAAAGCAGAGGAACTAATGAGAGAATTTTCTATTATGGATATGTTTCTCATTAAAAGCATGTGGTTATTGAGGTATAAATGATGTGAACCTTGGGAACTAGTTACCATTCTATCTTAAAATCTGTGAGAGAGAAAAGAAAAGCAGGCATAGATTGGCAGGGGTCCTACATATTAAAGAACAAGATTTCAAAGAGTTCAGAGAAATGCTAAGTATGACACAAGATTCTAAAATTCAACCAAGATTAGAAAGGAAGCAGAAAGCTGGGAAATATCTTTTAAATTCCAGGGTATCTGATAAAGGCCTTATTTCTATAATATATAGAGAACTGTGTCAAATTTATAACCATATAAGTTATTCTCCAATTGATAAGTGGTCAAAGGATATGAACAGGAAATTTTCAAATGAAGAAATTAAAGCTGTCTATAGTCACATAAAAAATGCTCTAAATAACTACTGATTGGAGAAATGTAAATTAAAACAGCCCCAAGGTACCACCTCATACCTATCAGATTGGCTAATATGACAGAAAAGGAAAACGATAAATATTGGAGAAGATATGGTAAAATTAGAACACTACTGCATTGTCGGTGTTGTGAACTGATCCAACCATTCTGGAGAGCAATTTGGAACTATGCCCAAAGGGCAATAAAATTATATGTGCCTTTTGATCTAGCAATACCACTACTATTTCTGTATCCCAAAGAGATCATTAAAAGGGGGGAAGGACACAAATGTACAAAAATATTTATGGCAGCTTTTTTTAGTGTGATAACAAAGAATCATAAATTGAGGGGATGCCCATCAGTTGGATAATGGAGTAACAAGTGAATGTAATGGATGTAAATAAGAAATGATAAGCAGGCAGATTTCAGAAAAATCTGAAATAGCTTACATGAACTGATGCTGAGGGAAGTGAGAAGAGCCAGGAGAACATCGAAAATACTAACAGAAACATTGTACAATGACCAACTTTGATAAACTTAACTCTTCTCAGCAATGCAATGATCTGAAAAAAATTTCAAGGGATTCATGATGGAAAATGTTATCCACATTCAAAGAAGAACTGTGGAGTCTGAATGCAGATTGAAGCATACTATTTTCTCTTTTTTTCACTTTGTCATGATTTTTCCCTTTTGTTCTGATTCTTCTTTTACAACGTGACTAATGTGAAAAATATGTTTAATGTGAATGTAATATATATCCTATATCAGATTGCATGCTTTCTTAGGGAGGGGGAAAGGAAGATAGGGAGAAAACATTTTAGAACTTAAAATCTTATAAAAGTGGATGTTAAAAAATCTATCTTTGCCTATATTTGGAAAAAAAAACCCAAAATATAAGTAGAAAAAATAATTTAAAGTTCAAGGTTCGAAAAGCCAAGGTTGGATGGAATGGTTTTGTGAATTAAATCCTAAAGAAACAGGGGAGATAATTTTGAATAGGAGCAAAGGGATAGCAACCTAACAGGAGAGATGTGGTTGCCCATTCAACTTATTTTTTGAAAATACACAGAATATATAAGGAGGCACCTGGAGCTAAAAATGAAGGAACACTTCTGATACAATAGTATATATCAGAATAGTGTCAGAAAAGTTAAAGATATGGGTAAATTGTTGTTAAGGGAAGATAAAGAAAACAAAAAAAAAGTGTTAGGAAGTTAGAGGGATCCTGGAAAGGATACTGGGAGTAGATTTGACAATGTTAAAAGAATTCGTAAAGGGCACATTTTGTTTTTTTCTTTGTTTCAGTTCTCTCTGTTGAAAAGAATGATATTTGGACTGGAAAGAGCAGAACAAAAATGGTCTAATATTTCAATGATACTTAGGGAGTAGGGAGGTAGTTAAAGAGAACTTGATTATCCTTAATGAGATAGAAAAAAATGGTGAAGATCCAGAAAAGGAAATGGTGAGCTAACATGGTTTCATTGAAAATGTATCATGCCAAACTAGTCTCGTTTCTTCTTTTTGACAGAGTTACTAGATTGGCATAACCTGGGGCTTCTCTAGATAGCAGTCACCTAGAAGTGAGCAAAGTATTTCATAAAATTTCATTCCATGTTTTGTGAACAGGAGAGAGAGACATGGGCTAAAGGAGAGTAAAGTGTCATTGTTTGGAATGGGCTGAATGCTTAAAGTGCAGGAATTAAGCTTTTGATGAGGCAACCAGATAGCACATAGGAGCCTAGGAGGCCTAGGAGTCAAGAAGACCTCTGTTCAAAACCTATCTTGGACACTTATAAACTGTGGGACCCTGGGCAAGTCACTTAATCTCTCATAATCTCAGCCTCCTCATTTGTAACATAGGGATAATAGAAATACCTGCCAGGTACTACTTGTACTCAGAGGCTTGTTATGGGAATGAAAAGAAGTAAAATAGGTAAAGCATTTTGCAAACTTTAAAGTGTTATGTAAATTCTTGTTATTATTTTTGTTGTTTGTTTTTGTTATTTTAAGTATCACTAATTATAGTTTTAACTCACAGAATATTTATGGTATTCAGGTCCTTGCAAATAATGGTACAAAGCTGGAAATGATAAATAACATATTTGGTAGCAAGTTAGTCAATATATTTAGAATTTGTCTTTACCATATGTAATGTAACGCCAAGCAAAGGCAACTTCCCAAGGTTCAAAATACCAGCATAGGTGCTCTCCATTTTATTCAGTGACCAACCAAGAAAAGAGAAGATCAAAACATGACATCATTCAAAAAACAGCATTTACTAAGTGTGATTAAATAATCTCCAAGTACTACCCCACCCCAGGACCTTCCATTCATTCAATCAATCACAAAGTCCCTGTTCTAAATACTACTCCACCCCTAGGCTGTACCTTCATTTAGTCCACCACAAAGCCCCTCTTCTCAAATGGAGATTAGTTTCCAAACATAAGTAAAGTACATTCATTAGTTCAACCATAGAACACAAAAAGGTCAAAAGTTCCCCACCCCTGGATCACAATTGAATCTACCCCATAGTTAAATCAAGTTTAAGCACAGCACTTAATACCCAAATGGAGGTCTTTTCTTCATCTTGTGCTAGGCAATGTGCTAAGCACCAGATAGGCAAATAAAGAAAAAAAGAGGCCCCAGCTCTCAAAGAGGCATTAGTTTATAACTCATCTGCAACTCAGTTGCTTGAGAGTAAGGTTAAATAACTTTTCCATAATCACGCAATTTAATGTTAGATGAGGAATATTAATTCAGGATTTTCTAACTCTTAAGTCCAGCATTCTATTCTCTATACCATGTTAAGAGTAACAATACAAAGAACATTAATTCTACACATCCTAAACTTATATATCCTAGACATAAAAGGTAGATTCATTACTTGTCCAATTGGTTATTGAAAATGAATTCTTTACTCCTCTACAAATCTTTCTCCTATAATCAGATTCCCAGATAAATATCACCACTCCATGCATAAAGAATTTAGTGATGAATGATCATTAGATTCTTATCAGTCTGTTAAAGGTGTCCATGTACCAACTTCATGAACATCATTGGTAAACATTTAGACTTGCTGTGCATGAACTGCTGATGAATAATCATAAATGGTCCCACGTTTATTCATTATGAGTTCTTATTAATATCTCATGAATTATAAAATACAGTCTGCCCTGGCAAATATTCATACCCAGAAGTAAATCTCACATGGCAGAAAACTTAATATTAAAAATAATTAAATTATGCCAATGTCAACTGTTTGAACATGATTGATGTGCAAATGAGGCCAAATGATGCACTCTGTACTAGCAATAACATCATCTAAAAGTTGGGAAAAAGGTGTGAATATTTTTTTCCATTGGAAATATACTGCCATTATGTTTGCTAAGTCAAGAACATTGCTGTAGAGAGTGGAAAACCCACTAGACCAACATTCCTTAAAACCACTGTCCAGTCCTAGCTAGGTATGTTGCCTCAGGAAAACAATGGAAATCTTCTGGACTTGTTTTCTCTTTTGAAAACTATTTTATTTAAACATCTTCCACCTCTGAAATTTTATGCTTTGTAGACATTTGGTAAGTATTGAGCAATAAAAATAGGAGACTCAAGTGAATGGCGATTCTTCCTGGGTATTTCTGATGGAGAAAAAGAATAAAACAAGGATCATAGTCACAGTATACCATGGAAACAAATGGGAGACTGTTGGAGAAAACAGAGAAGGAAAGAAAAGATTTATTATAATCACTGGCAATCAGGAAAAAAGTAGGTAGTAGATAGGAATTCATATTTTCTCTACCTTTCATCATTAGGTTTTTTCATTTTCATTTATTTATTCCTCTGGTATTTATTGAAAGTCCATTCTGCACATAACTAGGTAAAGTTTTAATGGTTTAGTTCCTTTGGCACTGGACCTCCTCTTTTTAGTTTTCTTCAATATTAATATTCATTTAACTATTATTCATAGCATTAATTTGAATATATTGGTGTTATCAGGTGATCAGAATTGAGTTGTTGTTTTTTTTTTTTTAGTTTCTCTTCATAAACTAAAAATCCAACATAAGATTTTTGGTGATTAATAATCAGAGGCAAGTTAAGCCTACAATCTGACTACCAGACACCAAGAAGATCGATAAAAGCACCTATAATAGTACCAATTCAGCAACCTGTCCTGAAAGTCAACCAGCACAGCTGTCTGGAGCAGTGGTATCCTAAGTGATATATGATTGACCTGTGAGAGGGTAGGAAGTTGATTTCCCCCTTAAATGTACTAGAATAGCCAATCATGGAACTTATCCATTCTCTACCTCTAATATTCCTTCATTCTACCCTCTACACCTATTATGCAGGTTCCCAAACTTACTCCACACTCACCCACCAGGTGTGGCCCTTTAAAGCATACTATTAGGATGATTATAATAACCTAATGATAATCTGAGCACCTTGATCAGCTTCTGAAAATTTTCACCCATCCCTCCCTCCTCCCAATATAACTACCCCCTACCCCACTAGATCAGTTCATGACTTTGGCAGATACCCATTGGAGAGAATGTCCTTTGACCCATGAGTAAGAGTTCAACCCACACTTCCCCATTTCAGATTGAATGAGTAGTAAAAACATAATAGGTGGGCATGGATTGCAATGTGCTTCATAGAATTTTTACATCAATTTTCTCTTTAAAACCAACCGTTTCTTCTAACTTCCATATTTTTGTAAAGGATTCAATCTTCCTTCTAGTTTTTTGGGTTTTTAACCTTGATGACATCTTGAACTCATTGCTCAACAAGTCAGTTATTCAGAAAGAATTAGGTAGCTTGGTGGTGCGGTAGCTAGAGTGTTGGACCCAGAGTCAGTAAGGCCCAAGTTCAACCCTGGCCTTAGACACTTAATAGCTCTGTGTCTGGACACATCATTTAACCTCTGTTTGCCTCAGGTTTCTAATCTGTCAAATGGAGATAATAATAGCACATACCTCCCAGAGCTGTTGTGAAGATTAAATGAGATAATATTGGTAAAGCATTTAGTACAGTGCTGGGCACACACTATAGACTAAATACATGTGAGTTGCTGTTACTCATTTTTGGTTATTTTTATTATTATTTAGCACACTTTTCCAGTCACTGTTTTAGTAACTGAGGATACAAAGAAAGAAGAAAATGAAGCCAAAATAAAACAAAGAAGAGTATAAAAACAGACACTGTGCCCTCTCTCAAGAAGAGAACATTACAAAGAAGGGGAAAAAGATGAAGTGGGGGAAGGAAAAGTATCTTGTAGAAGGTGCTATATATTGAATCTTGAAGGAAGTCAATGAAACTGAGAGGAAGGTGAGAGGTCTGAGCTTTCCAGGTAGTGGAGAGTGTATTTTGGGGAAGGGATATGGGGATGTTCTGGGAGTGTAGCCACTGCAAAGGCTGGGTAAGAGATGGTGGGTGAACTGTCATGTTAGTGGAACTGCAAGTAAGATATATCTGGATGAGGAATTACATTGATAAATAATGTGGAAGAAGACTGGAAAGAGGCCACAGCAGGATACATGTGTGAGTTGGCCATACCTATTTGCATAGCCTTAGTGGTCATCCAGAGGTTGATGGCTTGAACCCTGGAGGAGACAAATCTGGCAAGGAGGGTAAGCAAATGAAGACCAAACAGGCACCAAAAAAATATAGAGAAAAGATAATTTCCCTGGTACAAAATACAATTTTCCTGGTTGGATTAAAGATGACTATGGCAAGGCCAAAAGGAAAGGGCAGGTATAATTTCACCTCATTTTATCCTTTCGCTGGAGGGGGCTGAGGCCTTTCTAAACAGTAGTTTGGGGTCTTCCAAAGACTCACATTTATCCATGTGGTTGCCAAATCTTTATGTTTCTAACTACAAAGCATCTCTTCTCTTCTCTCAATCAACATTTTCTTCTGCTGTATTTCAGGCCCTCATTGCCACTTGCCTAGACTATTTCCAGAGACTCCTAAGTGATCATCCTGCCTCTTTTGTTTATATTCCACTCAATCATTCATGTATTTGGCAGAGTGATTTTCCTAATGTGTAAAGCTATCACAATGGGGCCACTTCCTCTCTTTTCAATCTTAAGATGCATTGCAGTCACCCCTCAACTCTATGGTCCAGCTAAACTGGCCTTTTTGCTGTCCTTGACACTCGTTAAAAAACATGACAAAAAATAAAAACATAAATATAAAATTAAGATATGTTACCAGTCAGTAAACATAAATATGTACAGAAGAAGAATGGATTTATACTAAAACTTCTGCTAAGTTGAAATTAGGGACAATCAACATTTGTTTATTGTTTTTCCTTGTTCATACATCGATAAATACAAACATGACTCCTAAATAAAGTGTTTTTTTTTATGTTCAATGACTGTTGGGACCTATAATTTGATTAATATAGTATATATCCTTCAGTAAAAAGTATCTTAAAATAAATTTATCTGCTTGATCAAATATATTTTATTTAAATTAACTGAATAATAATTATTGTTTTTAAGTCTACCTTCTTGCCCATGCCATAGGTTTATTCAAAAGTATACTTAATTCCATTCAACTGTTTCACTCACTAAAAAATATTATTGTTACTATTTGAGTGAGAGAAAAATATCTTGTACCTTTAATAAATAATTCAATAATTTATAAAATTATATTTCATTTTATATCTATTCTGTATGTTTCATGTAAATAAGACAATAGTTTAGATATAGATATATCATTTATAGATCAATAAGCATAAATTGAAGATTCTTGCTAAAGAAATATTTACTGATAGGAGTGCACAATCAAAAGTTTGGAGGCCACTGACTGGGCTAGAGCAAGTGAACATAATGAGCTTATGTTAGATAAACCCAAGGCCACGAGTAACAGAGTAAGGACTCCCTGTTTGACAAAACCTCTTGTGAAACCGGGAAAGAAATATGGTAGAAACTAGTTTTAGACCAACATCTCATACCATATTCCATAATAAATTCAAAATGGAAAATTACCTAAATACAAAAATATATAATAAAAAATTTAGAGAAAAAGAAAATATCAGTCTCACAGCTTTGGTTGGGGGGATTTTCTTGACCAAATCAGTGATAAAAATGAGCAGAAAACAAAAATAGACAATTTTGCATACATGAAATTGAAAAGCTTTTACAAAAACTAAATTAATATAATTAGAATTGGAAGAAGAAAATCTAACTGGGACTAAATCTGTGCCACAACAAATTCTGGGGAATTAAGAAAAACATGTAGGATGAGGTTATTCCCCAAAAGATAAATATTAAATAATCAAAAATAGGAATGGGAAATTTTTCAAAGAAGGAAGGCTGTCTTCATCCTATCTCCCTTTTCCTCTTTCCTCCACAACTCCAGCTCTAACCCCAGGCTTTTCATTCTCCCAATCCCTGGTGCTCAGTGTTTCTGCCTTCCCCTTCCCCTCCCTTAAGGACCTGCCTAACCAGGTCAAAGACCTCACTGATAAATATCTCCCAACTCTTATGCCTAGGAGCTAGGGCTGTTAGACTACACTCCCCTCTTTCCCCTCCTTTCCTTCCCTTGCTGCCTCATCTCTTTGTCCTTTTAAGTACCATAATTGCTCCAGATGAAGCTGAATGTGAAGCCTAACGATGCACTTGAATAGAGTAGAAGCACCTGGGTGGTGCAGTGGATAGAGTTAGAGCTGGTGTCAGGAAAACCTGAGTTAAAATTAAATCTCAGACCTTAGCAGGTCACATAACTTCTGTTTCTCTCAACTGTAAAATAGTCATAACAGTTATAATAATACCTACATGGCAGAGTTGCTGTGAGGATCAGTTAAGACAGTATTTGTTGAAATAACTTAGCACAGGGCCTAGATCACAGCAGGTGATATATTAAAATTCGTTCCCTTCCCCTTCTATCAACCAGAGTCAAAGAGTTATACTAGAGGTATGAACCAAAGGACAATATTGACAAGGGCATAAGCTCTGTGTTTAGATTGTGTTTACACTAAAGATCACAGAGATGGCTGAAAAATGCTGAAAGAGTGAGCCCTTTAAAGATGGAAGTTGGGAAGCAATGGACAGAGAGAACTATGTCCTGCACCATATTGTTGGCTACCTCCCCCCACACACCCCCATCATCACTCTTATCAGTTCCTATGAGTCTTCTCACATCATGTTCTTGATATTTCAAATGACGCAGAAAAGAGAGACTGAAATAATACATGTAAAAATGCTTAGCACAGTGCCCGGAACATAGTAGCTAATTAATAAATAATTGTTCCTTTCCCTTCTTTCCTTTAGTTGAAAACTATGCCTTTTACCTCTATAGACACTGGGGAAGGAAAGGCAACAGAACACAATGGTTCTCTTTTATTACCTATGTCCGACCTAGCCCTTTCCTAGGCTACCAGCCAGAAGAAGAGGGAGATTTGGCCAGTACTGGTGACATTTTAATTATCTATCGATACATAGTTAGAACTTTTATCCAAATGTTCAGGAGCAAAGGACACTAGCTGTACTGTAGTATAAAGGGGACTAGTACTGCACTATCGTGCTACTGTAAAGGAAACCAATTCTTTGCCTTAATCCTTGTTACTTAGGACTACAGAACTTGAGAGAGAAAAGATAGCATCTAAAATAATATTCATATCTTCAGTTTTTCTATCCATTTTCATGCAAAATAAATCATCCTACCTTATGGGGGTAAAGAAGAAAAAGATAAGCTATCTGCAATCATGCAAAGGCATAGTAGAAGCTAGCTGACACAAGATATGGAGAGCTTGAATTGCAATTAGGAAGACTAAAGTTTGAGTCCTGCCTTAGACACTAGCTATGTTACCAAGGACAAGTCACTTGACCTCTTTGTATCAGTTTCCACATCTATAAAATTGGGATAATGATAGTACCTATTTAAAAATAATATAATAAATTATTTTAAAAACATATTTCTAATTATAGGAATGGTTGAACCCTTTTAATCTTCATTAATCATAGCTCTCTCGATTCTAATTCACTAATAATAAAATAAATGAAAATTAAAACAGTTCTAAGTAATTCACACCTATCTGATTGAGAAAGATGATAATAAATTAACATAGCAAGTGTTAGAGGGGGTTATGAAAGAATAGAAACACTGATACATTATTTGTAAAGCTTTCAATTTGTCCACCCATTCTGGAAAGTAATTTGGTATTAACCCTCCAAATTATGATATCTCTTAACCTCTTTGATCCACCTACTACTGCTGCTATGTAAAAGATACTATCCCAAAGGTACTAATTAAAATATATAACCTAAAGGGGGTTCAAGATAGATGGAAAGGACCTTTATGTGGAAAGATATGTATAACAGATCTTTCACTGAAACAAAGAATTAGAAATAAAGTGGGATTGAACAAAACACAATTGTAACAAAAAATATCATTTCACAAGTAACAGTATAAAGGATGGCCAGAAAGACATCTATGAAGTTATAGAGGAGGAAGCAAGCAGAAGTAGGAAGTCATTTTCATTTACATTTGTGACTTTAACTGCAAACTATAGAGAAGATATTTTAAAATGTATATTAAGCAACAATTAATTTCCATTGGCTTGCCGGGAAAGTCACATTAATGATCTCTATTCATAAAATATACTAACAAATTCCATCTTCCTAGTAATTAACTATACCTTCCCTTTGTTTTCATTCCATTTCAAAGTTATATATAATGCATAGCCATCATGACCTTACTGAAAAAACCTTGGAGGTCAACTAAATGCAATTACAGTTGTCTATAGGCCTAGAGGAAGGAGACTTTATTTTTGCAAGTCAGGATGTTTTCAGTGCAGCAGTATCATTAAAAAACAACAATCAGCGCTGAATAACTGTAATTCCAAACAGCTTTGTTTTTAACATGCCTAGTAGGGGCAGCCAGGTGGCTCAGCAAGTAAGAGCACTGGCTCTAGTGTCGGGATGACCTGGAGATCAAATCTGGGCTCAGATACTTAGCACCACACCAGAAATAATAACTGGCTGTGTAACCTTGAGCAAGTTACTTGACCCCTATTGCTTTAAAAACAAAAAATATGGCTGGTTAACTTGCTGTTTTGATTCAGAACAGCTAAGGATCAGAAACAACTGTAAGTTTCAATAATCTTCAACAAAGAAAAATAGGGACCAGGATGCATATGAATTCTGAGTTCATATATGTTTAAACATCATTGATTTGCACCTTAAAGTATAAATGTATGTTTGATGGTTGGGCTAAGTAATTTAAACATTAATGTTTGTTTTTTTAAATAGAAAGATGTACTAGAAATAATAGATGTCTGATGTGTGAGCATCTCAGAAATAGACAGAAATGTGAGTGAGAATGCCCAATTAAATTCACCAGGAACTATTTTTTATTGAATTTTTATAAAGGGTTAGGTATTGTACAGGTGCCAACGATTAAAAGACAAAAAATGAAACTGTTTCTACACTCAGTGAACATTTTACTAGGGTAGATGAAAGCAGAGATAAGATAGAATATGAAGGTACACGAGTACATAGTAATTTCCAGGGGCTACAGAGAGTATGGTTATCTAAGAGGATAAGGAAATGCCTTTTGTAGGGAAAAAATAATGGACTCCACATTATATTTCCCAAGTGCATTGAGCACAAATTATATACATTTTATCTTTTATCATATACTAACTAATTTTAGAAACTTTGTAATCCATGAAAAGCAGCATGGCAAGTTAATTGAGTCATGATATTGTGCAAATCATATAACTTGTGAGTGATCTAGGCAACTCTCTAAGAAGATAAATTCCAGAAAACATTCCAAACTGCACTATTTGGGTAAGTTGTACTTCCTGGTAGATGTGCATAGCCTTTGAGCCAGCAATACCACTACTAGATCTGTATACTAAAGCAACTATAAAAAATGGAAAAGGATTCACAAACAAAAATATTTATAGCAGTTTTTTTTTTTGTGGGAAAAAAAAATTGGAAATTGAGGGGATGCTCATCAATTGGGAAATGGCTGAACAAGATATGGCATGTGAATGTAATGGAATACTATTGTGCTACATATAAGAAATGATAAGCAGGAAGATTTCAGAAAAACCTGGATAGACTTACATCTTAAAGCCTGTCCCTTTCCATATATATTGAATTTAAATTAATTAATAATCTATTGCCCAAACCATAATGGCATTGAACTTACTGATAGCTTACAATTTCAAATTCTTCAAAATTAGTGGTGAAGAATACAGTATTTGACATTATTTACTCATTTGGTGGATTACTCAGAGGACACTTTAGGACCTTACATTTTTCTTCTCATGTTTCTGAATTATAATTAATCACTGTGTTTAAACAACAAATCATAGAAATAATTTCTTCAAAATAATGAGTTACTACATCAAAAAATATAGAGCATATAGCTAAACATATAGTCATTAGGAAAAATGAGATATATCTAAAAGCTTTTATCAACAAACGAAAGAGAACCAATCAGGAAACTAGCAATGCAACCAAAAAGGAAAATAAAAGAACATCAAATCAAAATCCTTCAAATAAACTACAAAGTAGAAATTCTAAAAATCAAAGACATTCTTATAAATTAAAATTCCATTGAAGTGATAAAACTCTATGATATTCAAAAACTAATAAAATGAACAAAGTTTATTATTCTGATTTATAAAAAGAAAGAGAATTCAATATGCATTTTATCAAAATGATAAAAGAAAATTCAAAAAAATTGAAGAGGAAACATAGGAAATTATAAAAAATATTTTTTCTCACATAGATGCCAACAAAATAGACAAATCAAGAAAAAGAGAGAAATGTCTCAAAAAAAAATATACACAAATTTTAAAAACTCTTATATAAATGACCCAATATGAAAAATTTTAAAATAACAAGTCCTAAGTGAACTCCAGAAATCTAAAGGATCAAATAAACTTATAAGGAATTCCATTGAAATTGAAATATAATGACTTCAAGTCAAAGAAAACTTAATTTTAATGTTACTTAAGCTAGAATTAGGAAAATACATTTCCAATCTAGAGAAATATTAATTAATATTGACATAATTTTAAATGAAAATATTCTCAAATAGGCTATAGTGGCATATGAAAATTCATTTTCATTTTTTAAAAGCTACAATGCATAAAAATACATGAAATATCCATTAATCTTGTAAATAGTACATATTATATATGTTTGAGAGTGTGCATATATATGCATGTGTATGCATCCAAAAGCAAAAATTATTGGTAACTTAAAAAAGTTAGAAAGCTTTTCAATACAATCAGGGGTAAAGCAGGATACCTATTATCACAAGGACTATTTAATATAGTGCTATAAATATTTAATCTAACAATGAGTCAAGAAAGAAAAAAAATAAGGGAATAAACAATAGGTAAAGCTGCAACTTTTTAAGGATGATATATTCTATCTAGAGAAACCTGAATATTTAAGTAAAATTAATTTTGAAAATAATTCAACAGATATAAAATAAATCCACATAATTACCAGTATTACTAATTCCAATACATCCCAGCAGGGAGAAAAAGAAAAATCAATTCCTTGCAAAACACCTATGATACATGTAAAATATTCATGAATCTCTCAAGGCATATACAAGAAATACATGAATCCAATTATGCAGCACTCTATAGAAACAAACAAGGCCAAAATAACTGGAGAAATAGTAATGGTTCCTGAGTTAATGGAAAGAATAGAGGCTACTTAAATTAACGTGCTTATTCAGTGCCATACCAGTCAAAATACTAAAAGATAATTTTATAGAACTAGAGAAAAATAAGAATAAAATTTATCTGAAAGAACTAAGCTTGAAGAAAAAGAAAAGTAGGAAAGAAAGCAGCCTGGCATAATCAGATTTCAAACAATACTGAATGATATTAATCATCAAAATGAGTGTGTACTAGTTAAAAAATAGAGAGATCAATTAGAAAAGTAGATCAGGTCAATACCATAGTGTCTAACCAACATAATATCGTATGAAATAAAGGCAATAACATTAAACAGTTAGAGGAGCAAAGAAGAAATTAACTTTGCTCTATGGATTGAGGAAATGTTCATGCCAAAAGGAAAGCTAGAGAGGAGGGGATACCAAATGGTGAAATGGACAGATTTCATTGTGTAGGGGGCAGATCCAAGATGGTGGCATACAAGCAGGAAAACTCTGTTAACTCCCCCCCATAACCACCTCACATACCAATAAAATATGACTCTAAAAATTTTTTAGAGCTGCAGAACCCACAAAGTGAGAGAGAAACAAATCTCCCACTGAATGCAGCCCAGGAGGCCCACAGAAAGGGTCCATTGTAGCACACTGGAAGCCAAGCCCAGCCCCACATGAGGCTGTGGTTTTAGCCTCAGTGTGTCCCTGACCAGCAGCAGCTGGATTGGACCTCAGAAGAGTGGATCACCAGCAGCTGTGGTGGTTTCCAGAATTATCAACTCAGAAATGCCAAAGATAAAGTAAAAGCTCAGTGCAGAACTCTATTGTAACTGATAGGGGGGGGAGGATGGAGGCATGGTCCAGCCTCTGCCCCCAGTGTGAGAAGTGGTGGAGGCCTGGCAGCCATGCAGCAACCTCCACATAGCTGCTTCAGAGCTGCCAGCCTGCAGATCATAGGAGGGGCAAAGCAACCATTCAAAGGGTAATTGCTCTTGCTTTAACCTGCCTGGATCTGGATCGCGGTCTTGGGTGGTGGTCATGAGGCATGTGACCAGTGAGCCAGAGCATGTGGGGCCTGAAGAGATGGTGCCCTCCTAATAGCTCCAGCAGCTATGAAACTCCAAGTGATTTGGGACAAAGCTTTCCCCTCTGGAAGCAGAGTTCTATTGTGACAAAGAGCTCAAAAGTGATGTAATTGAGTGGCAAACATGAGCAAGCAAAGGAAGCAAAGCAAGCACAGCAATCCAACTTTAAATTCCTTTTTTGGGGGACAAAAAAGATCAAAGCATGTAATGAGAGGAAGACAATGAAGTCAGAACTCCTGCACCAAAAGCTTCCTAGAAAAATATGAATTGGTTACTGTTCATGGGGGCACTCAAGAAGAATTTTGAAAATCAAGTAAGAGAAGTAGAGGAAAAATTAGGAAGAGAAATGAGAATTATGCAAGAAAATCATGAAAAGAGAGTCAACAACCTGACTGTAGAAAATAACACCTTAAAAATAGATTAACTCAAATGGCAAAAGAGACCCAAAAAGTCAATGAGGTAAAGAATGCCTTAAAATGCTAAATTTGCCAGATGGAAAAATAATTTCAAAAGCTCACAGAAGAGAATAATTCCTTTTCAATTAGATTGGAGCAAATGGAAGCTAATGACTTTATGAGAAATCAAGATACTATTAAAAAGATCCAAACAAATAAAAAAATAGAAGGCAATGTGAAATATCTCATTGGGAAAACTACTGACCTGGAACATAGATCCAGGAGAGATAATTTAAAAATTATTCAGCTACCTGAAAGCCATGATCAAAAAAAGAATCTAGAAATCATGCTTCAAGAAATTCTCGAGGAAAACTTCCCTGATGTTTTAGAACCAGAGGGCAAAGTAGAAATTGAAAGAATTCACCAATCATCTCTTGAAAATGATCCCAAAGGGCTCAGACACTTAGCACCCACCCAGAAACACCTGGCCGTGTAACCTTGAGCAAGTTACTTAACCCCAATTGCTTTAAAAAAAAGAAAAGAAAAGAAAATGATCCCAAAAAGAAAACTCTTAGGAATATTATGGCCAGGTTCCAGAGTTTCCAGGTCAAGAAGAAAACATTAGAAGCAGCCAAGAAGAAACATTTTGAATATTGTGGAAATGCAATCAGGGTAACATAGGATTTAGCATCTTCTACATTAAGGGATCAAAGGACTTGAAATATGATATGCCCGAGATCGAAGGAGCTAGGATTAAAAACAAGAATCACCTACCCAGCAAAACAGAGTATGTTTCAGCACATTTCATTGTGTAAAATTAATATTTTTGCAAAAACAACATATATTTGCTTTAACGTTTTTTCTGATAAGAATTTTATATCCAAAATACATGGTGAAATGAATCAAGTTTATAAAAATAAAAAACACTTCCAAAGAGATACATGGTTAAAATGTATGAACAGGCAGTCTTCAAAAGAATAAAACCAAGCTCATTATTGCAACAATATGAAAAATATTCCACATTGTTAATAATTAGAAAAATGTGAATTTAAACAAACTTGAAATTGTACCCAAAACCTATAGAATTGCCAAATATGACAAAAGAAGAAAATGATGAATGTTGCAGGGTCTAAAGCAAAGCAGACACACTAATGCACTGTTGATAGAGCTGTGAAATGGACGAACAAGTCTGGAAAGCAATTTTGAACTCTAAAGCATCACTACATAACCCAACCCTTTGATCCAGTGACTTAACTACTAGGCACAGATGCCAGACCTTACATAAATGAAAAAAGATTCACATCTGTAGGGATATTTGCAATGGCTCTTTTCATAGTATCCCCAGCTCCCCAAAATTGAAAATTGTAAAGTAAAAGAACTCCCACCTATTGTGGTGGCTGTTCAGTCATGTTCAATTGTGGCATTTTCTTGGTAAAGACACTGCAGTGGCTTGCCATTTCCTTCCAGCTCACTTGACAGATGAGAAAACTGAAGTAAATGTGATTAAGTGAGTTGCCCAGGGTTATGCAGCTAGTAAGTCTCTGAGGCCACATTTGAACTCAGGTCTTTCTGAGGCAGCTAAAAGGCACCGTGAATAGAGTACAGTACTAAAGTCAGGAGGACCTGAGTTCAAATATGGCTCCAACATTTAACCAACTGAGTGACCCCGGACAAGTCACTTAACCCTGCACTTCCTCATCTATAAAATGAGTTGGAGAAGCAAATGACAAACCACTCTAGTATCTTTGCCAAGAAAATATCAAATGGGTCACAGAGAGTCAGACACAACTGAAATGATTCAACAACCTCCTGACTCCAGCCCAGCATGCTATCTGTTGCTCTACTTGACTATCACATGAAAGTTTTTCACCTGAAAATTTGTAAAAGGAAAGCTTTTGGTTGAGTTTACTTCCTTGAGTTTACTTGCTTGAGTTTACAAAATAACTTATTAGCTTACTATCACTTTGACACACTATATATGTGACTTCCTCTCCTCCTAGCTAGTGCTTTTCATAAAGCTTTCCATCCAACCCTCCTTCTTTACATTCTATTTCCTCTTTATTTCCTGAGTCCCCCATTCAAACATAAGATCCTTGAGTGAAGGCCCTATAATATTCTCTTGTATTTTTATCCCTAGTGTTTGTCAGAGTTCCTAGTACATAATAAGTGCCCAGTAAATGTTCTTTCTTTCTCTCTATCCATAATCCCTTATTTTCTGTCTATCTGTTGAAAAATCTGCATCAAATAGAGGTTGTAACACCCTTCAGGCAATGTATAAAGATCACAGGACTTGGATTCAGGAGGCCTAGCCTAATAGGAGGAGAAATTAATTTAACCCAGCAGCAAGGTAGTGATGTAGGTAGAGTGAGGATACTAGTATCAGGAAGACCTGGATTCAAATTGGCCTCAAATACTTTCTAACCTTGTGATGTAGAGCAAGTCATTTAATCTCTCTGCCTCAATTTCATCATCTGTAAAATAAGGAAAATAACAGTACCTTTCTTGCAAGGTTGTTGAGGGTCAAATAAGATACTTGTAAAGCATTTAAGACACAGTGCCTGACACATATTGGGAATTTAGTAAATATGTACATCCTTAGCTTTCCCTTCTCCTAATCTGCATCTAATTTCTCTTATTGATAATATTGAGGGAGGGGAGGAAATCTGTCCTACAATTGAAGTAAAACTATGTAGGAGAAAGAGTTTTGAAAATTATAAAGTATTAACAAATTTTAAAAATTAATGTAGTTAATATTAACAGCAATTATCTAGTTAAAATTTCTGAGATTATCTAGGAGTTACTCTCATGTGTGGATCAGGGATTATCCATTAGGCAAGGTTATCTCCCATTAAGGAATAAACTTCAACCATAAAAGAATTAATTCTTTGTATACACGCGAACATTCACCCACATGAAGTCATCCTACCAATGACAGATTGCAGAAATCATCATGAGCTGAATGTTGTGATGACCAGAAAAGATAAAATTAGAGCATAATGGGAAGCACAACCCAAATTAAATACATTGGAAAGCAAAGCATCCTCTAAAGCTTGGTGGAGATGCATTGTTTACCCAGGAACTTTTATCCTTTGAGACTGAATCATGCACACACACACACACACACACACACACACACACACAAATTTATACACACATATATATTCTGGCAGGTATAATTAAAAGTCAGAAATTCTTTCACATAATTCAGTATGGAAGTAAATTATTTTTTATTATTATTATTATTAGTAATTATACTAATTATACCAATTAATGAGATGAAGTCATAAATCTGCAATACTTCTTCCATGGGATGATTAAGTTAAGAAACAAACAAATAAATATAAAGGTAAGAAACTTGTTTTCTCTTGGGGAAGAAAAAAATTACAAGAAGTTAAGATGCCTCCAGGAGAGAATAAAATGAACTAAAGATTTTCTTGACTCTGAAAATGAATTGGAATTTCTCTCCTTTACCATTCCATGAAGAAATATGTGTGTATGCTCACATTTATATGTCTGTACATATGTACAAACATGCATACACATACATTTTTAATATTTGCTTTAAACGTATCATTTCACACCCTTTTAAATTGATTTTCACTGCTACAGTGAATGCATTTTCCAAAGGCAGCTCACTGGGGACATAGCCTAATTCCTCAAAGTCGGGGAGGGGGGGTTCTCTTGTCTCTGAGCCTTCATGAAAAGGGATATAATCAGATAGAGAGAAGTCCTTCTCAAAGAGAAAGGCAAGCACACACACACACACACATACTTGTACTAACTCTATTCTCTAGGGATAGGCTTAAAAAAGATGTCTCTTTAGGTCTGGAGAAATAAATTAAAAATAAAAATGCTCCCACTCTGAGAGAGAGAAAATAAATTAAAAAGATTTCAATCTCAAATATTACTAATTAAAAAAATGTATCTTCCCAGGGCAAGATCGATGCTAAAGCCCCAGGATGGTATAATTTTCTTAACCTTCAAGCAGAAACATTCTGGTTTCATGTTGAATTCATGAAGTCCATAATAACTTGCTTTTCTTTGATTTAAAGGACTTTTCTTAAATTTCTGATTGCTCATTTCTCATTGTTCCAAAGAAATCCCACATATAACATTTTAATTTGTAGAAAATGTCATATTTAATTTAACTCAAAGTATTTCATTCTTATTTTAGTTCATGGTCTATTCTTAGATTATCCAAGGCTCAATCTTTCTCTGTGTTCTTAGGACCTGATGAAAATGATTCACTTATATAAAGTCTTAACTCAAACACACACTCAAATATGCATACTTCTTCAATAATTGAGAGACAGTATGGTGTAGTGAATAGAACAATGGATTTGGGAATCAGGAACACCAGGATTTAAATCTTAACTCAAACACTTAAGATCTGTTTTATTCATCCCAGGCCACTTAAAATATTCTCTCCTTATTTGTGATGGGAAAGTGCTGGACTTGGGTATCTCTGACTTTGTATTTCTAAAGAAATGATTTTATGATCTATGATCACATTAATATGAGCATGCCCAACTATGGATTTTTATTCTAATAAATTGTTCACTATTTCCTATAAAAAATACTCTACATGAGATCTTCTAGATTTCTTGACATTGTAGAGATATCAGTTAAAAATGTGGGTTTTCCATTGTTTATCCTTTCCTCTCACATCTTTGCCTTATCTATCCAGTGAAAACTTTTACAGTGTTTTTCCTTTAAAATTCCTCATTAATTACATGTTGCAACATTCTCATATTCACCATGCATCTCTTTATAGTTTTTTAGTCACCAAAATTTCAATTTGTCAGAGAAAAATGGTATTACATGATTTTTTAGAAAGATTGCCCCATTGGAAAAAGAAATAAGACCTCAATATTTCAAAGAGAAGGTTGAGGTAATTAAAGGTATGTGATTCCCCATACACAATCAAACTTATTCTATGTAATCTGTTAAATTTTACACCTTGTTCATTGTGAAAATGCAGTGTTTGAGTCGAATATAAATATTATGAGTCATTATTCTGTTGGATGTCAAAGTCAGGGGAAAAAAAAACCCTCTTCTTGGCTTTTGCTGTAGGGAAAGTTAGGCAAAATTATTTGAGTGATTATACATATTCTAGATAGGATTCTGTATAAGCTTGTATAAACTCTTGCTAGACTTTACATAAGCAGGGCTGCAGCAACCACAAACAGCAGAATTTTAAGACATTCCTATCTACATCACAAGGAAACAGGGGTGCAGATAAAAGCAGTGAAATCCCCACTCCATAAATCACATCACCTTGAAAGCACCAAAACTTTTTTAAATTCTCAGAGGTCACTCTGAATATAAAAGTATGAAAAAGCCTGAAGCTTGGGACAATGTCTCCAAACTCTGACTATGGAAACGGAACCCAACTTTAACATAAAGTTGTAAGTCAATAAATAGGTTGGAAAAATAAGCTAAGTAACACAGTAATGAACATAACCATAAAGAATTACTATGGTAACAGGAAAAATCAAGATATAAATTAGAAGAAGCATCTCAAAAGAGTTTAAGCAAAGACTCAAAGAATAATGTGAATTCTAAGGAAAGCAGAAAGATGGAAAATAATGTTTACAGACAGTGTTTCTGATAATGGCCCCATTTTTAAAATATATAGAGAACTGAATAAAATTTGTAAGAATACAAATCATTTTCCAACTGATAAATTGTCAAAGGATATGAACAGCTAGTGTTCAGATAAAGAAATTAGTTATTTATAGGAATATAAAAATGCTCTAAATCACTACTGATTAGAGAAATAAAAATCAAAACAAGTCTGAGGTACCACCTCACACCTATCAGATTAGCTAATATGACAGAAATAAAGGAGGATAAATGTTGGAGAATATGTGGGAAAATTAGGACACTAATGCATTGTTGGTGGAGTTCTGAATTGATCCAACTATTCAGGAGAGAAATTTGGATATATGTCCCAAATGGAAGCAAACCCTTTGATCTAGCAATTCCACTACTAGGTCTATATTCCAAAGAGATCATAAGGGGCAGGGGGAGGATCTACATGTACAAAAATATTTATAGTACAGTAGGAACCAAAATGACAGAGAGAAGCCAGGAAGTTGCATGAGCTCTCCAGTTTCCCTGTGGAAACAATGTAAAATCAAGCCTCTAAACAGATTCTTGAACAACAGAACCCACAAAAAGCCAGACGGAAAGAATTTTCCATCTAAAGACAACTCAGAAGGATTTCAAGAAAGGTCTATCTTACTTGGGTGAAAAGGGAAGCCCAGCACAGATGGTGTCCAAGCAAGCCTGCAGGAGAGTCTTAGCCATAGCACAGATCAGCAACTGAGGCCCCTCAGTCTTGGTTCAGCAGACAAGCAGTGAGTCCTGCAGCCTCAGTGCAGAAGGGAAATTGTGAGTCTGGAACTCCAGTACAATAAGTGCAACTATTGTAGTAGTGGGCAAGCTACCAGTGTAGTGGGCAAGCTACCATCACCTGAGGACCTGGTGTGGAAAGCCAGTGACCAGGCCCATAGTCCCCAGCATAAGAAGCTTCGGATAGTCCCCCCATGTGCCTCAGGATCAGAGCTCAACTTAAAAGTCATGAAAAATCTGCAAAAGAGTAAGAAACAGAATAGGGCCCTGACCATTCAAAGCTACTATGGTGACAATAAAAATCAAAACACAAACTCAGAACAGAAAAATAATGTGACAATGCTTACATTTGAAACTGCAACGGGGAATATGAATTGGTCTCAAGCCCCCACAGTCCTCTTGAACTTAAAAATTAAGTAAGAGAAGCAGAAGAAAAATGAGAAAAGAAATGAGAGCTATAAAGGAGAATTCCAGGGAAAAACAGCTTGGAAAAAGAGCACGAACTGATTGAAGAAAATAATTCCTTTAAAAATAGAATTTTGGGAATTCTATTTGGAATGAAAAAGGAGGTACAAAAGCTAATTGAAGAAAACAATTCCTTAACAATTAGAATTGGGCAAGTGAAAGTTAATGACTCTATGAGATATCAATAATCAGTAAAATAAAATCAAATTAATGAAAAAATAGAAAAAAAATATATAAAATACCTCATTGGAAATGCATCTGACCTGAAAAATAAATCCAGGAGACATCAATTAAGAATTATTGGGCAACCTGAAGGCCATTAAAAATGCACTGAGACAGCATCTTTCAAGAAATTACTAAGGAAAACTGCCCTATGTAACCTAGAACCAGAGTGTAAAAGTCATTGAAAGAATCTACTGATCACCTCCTGAAAGATATCCCAAAATGAAAACTCCAAGGAATATTGCATACAACTTCCAGAATTATCAGGTAAGGGAAAACATATTGCAAGCAGTGAGAAGGAAACAAGTCAAATATCAAGAAGCTACAGTGAGGATTACAGAGACTTTAGTAGCTTTTGCATTAAAGGATTAGAAGGTTTGGAATATGATATTCTGGAAGGCAAAGGAACTTGGATTAAAATCAAGAAATCAACTCCCCAGCAAAATTGAGTATAATTTTTTAGGGGAAAAGACATGGGACTTTCAAACTTTTCTAATGAAAAGAACAGTCAGTGAAGAGGAAATTAAAGTAATAATTAGGAACTATTTTGCCCAACTGTATCCCAATAAATCTGGCTATCTAAATGAAATGAATGAATATTTACAAAACTATAAATTGCCTAGATTTCAGAAATTGAACAAGCCTTTAATGAACTCCCTAAGAAAAAAATTCTGGGGCTAGATGAATTTACAAGTCAATTCCACCAAACATTTAAAGAAAAATTAATTCTAATACTATATAAACTATTTGAAAAAATAAGCAAAAAAGGAGTCCTACCAAATTCTTTTTATGACACAAGTATGGTGCTCATACCCAAACCGGGATAAGTCAAAACACAGAATGAAAAATATAGACCATTTTTCCTAATGAGTACTGATACAAAAAATTTAAATAAAATATTAACAAAGAGATTATAGAAATTTATCATTAGGATAATATATTCTGACCAGGTGGGATTGATACAAGGAATGCAGGGTTGGATCAATATTAGGAAAATTAACAGCATTATTTGACAGTATCAGTAACAAAACTAACATAAATCAGAATTATCTGAATAGATGCAGAAAAAAAAGAACTTTTGACCAAATAAAGCACCCATTCCTATTAAGAACACTAAAGAGCATAGGAATAAGTGCAGTTTCCCTTAAAATAAGCAGCATCTATCCAAATCTATCAACAAGCATTATATGTAATGAAGATAAGTTTGAAGCATTCACAAAAGATCAAGGGTGAACCAAGGATGCCCATTATCATCACTATTATTCAATATTGTACTAGCAATGTTAGCATTCACAAGAAGAAGAAAAAAGAAATAGAATGAATTAGACTAGACAATGAGGAAGCAAAATTTTTTGCAGATTATATGATGATATACTTGGAGAATCTTAGAGAATCAGCTAAAGGAAACCTTAATTAACAACCTTGGAGAAATTGCAGGCTATAAAATAAACCCACATAAATCATCAATATTTGTATATGTTACCAACAAAGACCACCAACAAGAGATAGAAAGAGAAAGTCCTTTTAAAATAACTGCAGATGATACAAAATATTTGGCAGGCTATCTGATAAGACAAACCCAGGAACTATATGAACATAAGTACAAAATACTTTTCACACAAATAAAGTAAGATCTAAACAATTTGAAAATATCAATTGCTCATGGGTAGGCTAAGTTAATATAGTAAAAAAATCTACCTAAATTAATTTACTTATTCAGTGCCATAGCAATCAAACTATCCAAAATTATTTTATAGAGATAGAAAACAAAACAAAATTCTTCTGGAAGAATAAAAGGCCAAGATATGATATCATACATATCAAGAGGATTAATGAAAATCATTGTGAAGGAAGGCAGCCTAGTCATACCAGATCTAAAACAATAATATATAGTGGTAATCATAAAAACTATTTAGTACTTGATAAGAAATATAGTGTTACATCACTGGAATAGATTATGTACACAAGAAACAGTAGTAAATTACTATAGTAATCTACTATTTGACAAATCAAAGAACTCCAACTTCAGGCATAAGTACTCAGTATCTGACAAAAATTGGTGGGAGAAATGGGAAATTACTATGGCAGGAACTAGGTATAGACCAACATCTCACACCCTAACCAAGGTAAGTTCTAAATGGGTACATGCTATAGACATAATAGAGGGTATCATAAATAAATTAGGAGAGCAAGGAATAGTTTATCCTGTCAGATTCATGAAGAATGAAAGGATTTATGACCAAACAAGAGATAGAGAACACTATGAAATGTAAAATGGATAATTTTGATTACATTAAACTAAAATGTTTTTGCACAAATGAAAGCACCAAAGATTAGAAGGAAAGCAGAAAACTAGGAAATAATTTTTACAATCAATGTTTATTTTTTTTAGAAAGGCCTTATTTTTCATTTTATAGATAATTGAGTCAAATGTATAAGAATATAAGTCATTCCAAAACGATAAATGGTCAGAGGACATGAACAGGCAGTTTTCAGAGGAAGAAATTAAAGCTATCAACAGTCATATGAAAAAATATTCTAAGTCACTATCAATTAGAGGAATGCAAATAAAAAAAGGGAAAAGTAACCACATATACACAAATATTTATAGCAGCTCTTTTTGCAGTGGCAAAGAACTGGAAATTACAGGGATGCCCATCAATTGGGGAATGGCTGAACAAGTTATAGTATATGAATGTAATAAAATACTACTGTGCCATAAAAAATGATCTGTAAAGACTTACACTAACTGATGCTGAATGAAGTGAGCAGAACAAGGAGAACATTGTACATAGTAACAGTAATATTGTGTGATGATCAATTATAATAGACTTACCTCTTCTCAGCAATACAATGAGCCAAGACAATTCCAAAAGACTCATGAAAGAAAATGCTATCCACATCCAGAGAAAGAACTATGGAGTCTGAAAGCAGATCCATTTTTATCTAACTCAAAATCCTGTGCTGACAAGCAAGTGATGAAAGAGCAGATGCAGATACAGTAGGAGCTATAGTCCCAACTCTGAACACAGGTGGCCCAGGTTATAGGGTCATCTTCTCATTGGAAGTAGAATTGGGATTCAGCAACCCCCTGGGTTTCTAAGCAGCCTTTTAAGGATCACTCTGCTCACCTCCTGGTATGAGGAAGGGGCTAGAAAAGGTCCCTTAAAAATTTTCTGCTTTCCCAAACTTGCCCTGACTACCACAGTAGGCAGGGATCCCACCCTGTAATCAAAACACATAAAAAAATGTACAAAAACTTCTGCAAAGATGATTCCTCTCACAATAGGTTCGTGGATTGTGCACACACATATAGACAGCACAAAATCCAGTATACCTCAAATACAAACAACTCTTGTTGCAAGAGATCTCAGCAGGTATCACATCCAAATTACAGCCCTGAGCTAAACAAGGCTGGCAAATGTAGGCCAACTTACTGAAGTCAGAGCTGAATAGACATTTTTCTGGAGTGGTTTCAGTAAAGGGGAATTCTGTGAAGCTGGCAAAGGTTTGCAATCAAAACTAATTGTGTGAACAAGCTTGTATGTTTCCCAAAAGGAGTAAAAGATAGGCTCATGACAATGTAATTTCCTCTTGCAAGAAAGTGCTACATCACTATCATTGGTGCCTATGTTCCCACCATGATGAGCCCTGATGAGGTCAAAGAAAAAGTTTATGAAGACCTGGAGACCCTTATCATCAATGAGCCAGAAGTGGACAAGCTTATAATTCTGGGGGACTTCTATGCTTGAGTAGGCTCAGATGACCAGACATGGCAGGGATTCCTTGGGAGGAATGGAGGTGGAAACAGCAACAGCAATGGTCACTTACTTCTGAAGATTTGTGCATCTCATGACCTCCTCATCACCAGTAATATCTTCCATTTTGCTAAACACAATAAAACTTTTTGGATGCACCCTCACAGCAAATATTGGCATTTAATAGACTATGTGAATGTAAGGAAAAGAAACAAAATGTGAGAGTAAGGAAGGCAATGTGTGACACAGAGTGCTGAACTGATCATAGACTTATCTTCTCCAAGCTAAATATTTGCAAAAGTGGCAGCCCCAAGACAAAATGAATACCAGAAGAATTAGTGCCAACTGATTAGAGACCTTCTCTGAATGGGAACAGTTTGTTGCTAATTTTGAGGGAAAATTGAGCCAACATACAGTTGGCAACAGTAGAACAGAAAAGGAGTTGGTAGCTTTCTGCAATTTGGTATACAGCACTGCATTTGCTGATCTGGGTCAGAACACTCACAAACTTCAAAACTGTTCAGATGAAAATGGTGGGGGAAAGAGGTGGCTAGATAGTGCAGTGAATAGAGTACCAGCTCTGGAGTCAGGAGGACCTGAGTTCAAATTTGGCCTCACACCCTAAACACAAAAACTAGCCATGTGACCTTGGGCAAGTCACTTAACCCCAATTGCCCTCCAAAAAGCAAAAGCAAAAGAAAATGGTGAGGACATTTAGAAGCTGCTAAATGAAAAATGAGAATTCCACAGGGTTTCCCAGCAAGATAATCCATCAGTCTCTAAGAAGGCAGCATTTAATTTTACCAAAAGTAAAGTACAAGTGAACTTAGGGATGCAGGATTCTTGGCTCAGTAAGAAGGCAGATTAAATGCAGTTTTATGCTGATGGTTATAATCCAAAGCCCTTTTATGATGATATGAAGGCTATTTATGGGCCAAAGACCTATAGTGCATTTCAACTATGCAGCGCTGAATGCTGTAGATAAGTTCACTTATCTTGGCAGGATAAGTTATCTTGTGGATAAGCTCACTGATCTTATACATTCTAGGATTGTACATATTGATGATGAGGTTGAAACACACATTCCCAGAGCTATCTCAGTGTTTGGGAGGCTCCAAAGGAAAGTGTGGGAGAGAGGAGGTATTAGACTAACTATCAGACTGAAGGTCTACAGAGCCATTGTGCTGACCTCATTGTCATATGCCTGTAAATCCTGCACAGCAAACAAATGCCATGCTAGGAAACTTAATCATTTCCATTTGACTTGTCTTAGGAAAATTCGGAAGATCATCTGGTAGGATAAGATACCAGACACTGAAGTCCTTTCTCAAACAAAACTGCCAAATATTCAAACTCTCATGCAAAGAGCGCAACTATCAGGGGCTGGTTATTTTGTTTGAATGGTAAACTTACACTTGCCAAAAAAAAAAAAAAAGTATTATATGGAGAATTCTCAGAGGGCAAGTGCTCACATGGTGGTCAGAAGAAGTAATACAAGGAGACTCTCAAGGTCTTTCTTAAGAACTTTAAAATTGTGTGACATGGAAGCTACTGGCACAAGACCACCCAACTTGATGTGCCCTAATCAGAGAAGGTGCTGTGCTCTATGAGCAAAGCAGAACTGAAGTAACTCAAAAGGAATGTGAGATGCATGAATTTAGAGAATCTACCCCAAATGTTCACATGGACTCTTTGTACTCAATCTGTGGTAGAGCATTCCAAACTGATATTGATTTGTCTTATCTCTAACATAGTGATGTCATTTTGATCCGCTTTGAGAACAAAGGACATTCTCTCTCTCTCTCTCTCTCTCTCTCTCTCTCTCTCTCTCTCTCTCT
>NW_027185698.1:5226250-5233380 GCF_028583685.1 Petaurus breviceps papuanus
TCTCTCTCTCTCTCTCTCTCTCTCTCTCTCTCTCTCTCTCTCTCTCTGTCTCTGTCTCTGTCTCTCTCTCTGTCTCTGTCTCTGTCTCTCTGTCTCTCTCTCTCTCTGTCTCTGTCTCTCTGTCTGTCTCTCTCTCTGTCTCTCTCTGTCTCTCTCTGTCTCTCTCTGTCTCTCTCTCTCTCTGTCTCTGTCTCTCTCTCTCTCTCTTCCTGTGAGGAAGCTATAGCTGATAACAAATAAAGAACTACAAAGAAATGGTGGAATAAAGGATGTCAGCAAAGACATGCATTAATGATAAAGGAGATATGCTGATTACAATGTGAGAATGTAGAATAACTGACAGCCCACATGCTCTCTATGAATCCTCCTTATGTCAAGAAATGTGAAGAAGGCCTCTAGACTTTTGGGTAGAACCCTGTGGGGAATTTAAGAGAGGAAATGGAAAAGTGCCACACAGGGTGTTTAGGCAAGAGTAGGCTGGAATCCATATGTCTGAAGTCAGCATTCATATCAAAGAAATCATAAATCAATCAAGGCATAATTAAAGGAATCAGTGGGCAGCTGGGTGGCACAATGGATAGAGTATAAGGCCTGGAGTCAGGAAGATCTGAATTCAAATCCAGACTTAAACACTTACCAACTGTATGACCCTGGGCAAATCACTTGACCCTGTTTGACTCAGTTTTTTTTTTTTTTGTAAAATGAGCTGAAGAAGGGAAATGGCAACATATTCTAATATTTTTTTTTTCCAAAACAAAACAAAACCAAACGGGTCACAAAGAGTTACATATGGCTTCAATGATTGAACAACAACAAAAGCAATCAATTAAGAAGTATGTTCTATGGAATATAGTAAATATTAACATTTTTATTCACTGTGCCAGGCATTATTCTAAACACTAAGGAGAGAAAGGTTAAAAAGAAAAAGAAAAATAATTACCCTGTACAAGCTTACTTTCTATTAGGGTAGGATGCATGAGCATATAGCAGTTGATGCAAAACATACATAAAATAAAAACAAATTAATTCAGTGGGGCTGGGGAGAGTCATTTACAGCAATGGGGCTGAGGGAATCAGTCTAATCTCTTCTAGGAGGTGGCCTTTGAACTGAGTTTTTAAAGCACACTGGATTGTAGGGGACAGAGATGAAGATTTCATTCTAGGCATGGCTTATGCAGAGACATTGGATAGTCAGGATAGTCAGGAACATCTGGTGGTAGGAACATCCAGAAGTACAGAAGTTTTAGTATTTGGCTAAAACAAAAATTAGAAAAAAGAAGTACAGTTTGGTCGAAGCACTAAATGTTTAAGGGGAGTAATGTATAATAATATGTAAGTTGGAGTGAGGTGGTAAAGGGTTGTAAATGTCAAGCAGAGGTGTGAGAAAGTTACCAGAATTTATTGAGCAAAGTCATTGCTTCTATCTATGCAATTTTACACAATATTTTTTATAGACTCTTGTCACATTAAAGCAGTATTATTTCTACTTGAATATCTGAAACAAACTCCTTGAGAGTAAGGGATAAATGTCATCTCTAATATTAAGTCTAAAATTCCATGGGCAGTGAATAAAAATATAGACAGAGAAAGATAATGTACTTTTCAAATACAATTGCCTATTTCCAACAGAGCTATTATTATACTGATGCTACCATATTGATCCTCAAATTAAATTTTCTCAAGCATTATACAATTGCTCACCTAACAGTTATGTAGCGCTTGAAGTCTGCATAAGGGACCTTTATGTAAATAAACTCCTTTCATCCATATAATAAATACTTCAACAGAAGTGCTATTGTGGCTGCTTGGTGGTTCCATAGATAGCTTGGTGGACTTAGAAAGGACTTGAGTTCAAATCTTGCCTCCGATACTAGCTTATAATGCTGAGCAAGTCACTTAAGCTATTCCCAGCTCATTTTCCTTATCTTCAGAATACAGAAGGTAAAAACACCTACAACACAGGATTATTGAAAGGATCAAAGGAGATAACATCTATAAAGCACTTTACAAAAGTTAGAGTGCTTTAGAATGTTTGTTGTTGGTAATGTATCTGAGTCATGATTCAAACACATCTTCATGGTTCAAAGTCACATCGTCAATTTAGAGCATCGTAAACCAGGCTTCAGTTCCTCATGCAATGAGGGCCTATTTTATTTTCTCCAAAGTTGCTCCCATGACCCACCCACAAGAATTTTTAAAAGGTAGCATTCTACTGAAGTAGAGGATCATTGCTACTGTGAAAGGCAATGGGAAGAGATCTATCAGTAGGAATGCCTCTCTCCCAAAGGGACACATGACAATTGTCATCTAGAGTCAACATGGAGATATATTTTTGAGTGATGGTGCTTTATAGTAAATATCCTTATCTTTCTGAAACTGATCAGTTGGATAAGAGGTGAGAAATTTTAGAGAACCATAGCAGTGTGATATTAAATTATAATGTCTAGCAAGTTCTGGTAAATCAGGCTGAAAACATTTGTCCTTACAATGTTTTGCACTGTAAGACCTCTAACACCTGTATACACTGTATTACCATATGTTCATAAATATTAATCACTGACCAATTTAGTGAGGATTTTCCACAACGTTGGAGACATGTCTTTTTAAAAACTTAGATTTTACTACAAGATGGTGCACCCTTCAGAAATAAATTCAGAACTCTTAGACAGGAGAGAGAACCAAGGAAAGATGATTCACTAGTTGCAGAGAACCTGCAGTGTCTATGGCAACACTTTTTTCCCTACTCCTCTATCAACTTTCCCAAGCCCTGGTCACATGGACTCAGTCCCAGACTACAGAAAATTGTTCATTCTTCAGCCCCATGTAATCCTTTCCTTTTTTGCCTCCTGCTGCCAACCTAAAAGGCAATTAGTGCCAATCATCATGCTAAATGTTAAGATATGGAGCCCTGTCCAGTTGAACTGGGGCTGAGCCCACTATTTCATTTTGTCAATATACTGAAACTGTCAGAGTGTAATGACTTTGTCACTAATAGCCAAAAATAAAAAAAAGAGAAAAATGCTTTGGGGAGAAGAAAGTAACAGAAAAATGAATTTACTTACTTTTCTTTGAAACAACACAATATTTTTGCGGGTTCAGTTTATGATCATTTTTCTTCAAAATTATTGTGCTTTTAAAAAGGGTTCCTCTCATATCTCACATTTTATTTTTTTTTTTAGGATGATGTAATGAAGCCACAACTGTGGGTTGGGTAACAGTGTGGTAAATTGCCAGTGAGAAGAATGGGAAGACATTTATCTGATTTGCTCAAAGGACCTTATATTGAAGTGTTGAACAATATATCCAAAGACATGAAGGTAAGCAAAATTATTGCCAAATACATGACATTCATTTAGATTCATGATTCATGAAGCTTGGAAGATGAATTTAGTATCTAGGGATAGTAATGGGACCCTAGCCCTGAAACTTAGAGGTCTCTAGTTCAAGTTTCTCACTCTATCATGTACTCACCCGTGTTTCCCCGATAATAAGACCTATCCTGAAAATAAGCCCTCCCCTTACTGTGTAAGATTCCTCTAAAATAAGCCCTCCCCAGAAAATAATCCCTATTGAGATTGCTACTGTAGTGAAGGTGATCCCCTGCGCTACATGCTACATTACGGTACCCTCTGTATGCACCGTGCCCCCCCCCCCCACATGAAACACACGCTGCGCTCCGAGCTGCATATCCAATCAGAGCCGCAGCAGTGAGCGCCTCATCCTGTTATTCCCCAGTGATTTGCTTGCTGGTGCCATTGAGAGCAGTGCCACGGAGGAGAGCTGAGGCAGGACAACATAAGCCCTCCCCTGAAAATAAGCCCTCTGGTGTTTTTCTTTCCAAAAAAAACAATAAGACAGTGTCTTATTATCGTGGAAACACGGTATTTATTTGAACCTAACCAGTGATTTTATCAGCATATAAAACTCCCAGTGAAGACAAACTCTCTACCAAGGCAGATTAACCCCTGTTGTATAACTTCCCATCTCAGAGATCTGGGCAGGCTTGGAGAGGATAAATTTCCACAGAACACAGATATAGTACTGGATCTAAGTTCTTCCTCTCCCCAAAGCCACTACAACATCTTACCTATCACACCTCATTTGGTGAAAAAGGAAATTGTGATCCATAGAGGTTCACAGACTAATAGGCCATAAGATCCCATATCTGGAACTAGAAGTTACCATAAAGTATACTGATTCATTTTTCAAATAAAGAAACCAAGTCATAAGAAGGTTAATTCACTTACCCATAATCACTTAGGTCACAGTGGCAGAGTCAACATTTTAACTCAGTTCTTGTGACCTTAAGTTCATAAGTCTTTCCATTGTACCAGATAGCACTTCAATCCTAGTCTTCTAAGAGCAGATTTAATATAGAAAATAAAAGAAAAGAGAGAAAAGTGCAAAACCTATGAAATGAATGTCTTAAAAAAAATAAGATATTTCTATCTGAGCTGCTACACAAGACTAACTAAACTTCTATGCTTAAAAAGTATCCTCTGTGAGATAAAGTAAATCCACAGAGAAGACATTAATGATATAAAATAATCCTATTAACACAGAGGTCATTTATAAGAATTTTAACATGTCAGTTCAAATTATGCTACCTGAAAATCAAACATATATATATGTATATATGTATATGTATGCATATATGTATAGATAAAATATATATATATCAGCATTCACACACATCTAGAGATATTTAAAGAAAAATTCTCACATGAAAATACAAAGCACCAACAGAAAGCATTGTACATATACTACAGGCATATACAAGTATAAACAAATACATAGCCACATTCATACACTGAAAGAAAAGAAACACATGGTACAATCTGGCCACTAGTTATAATATCAAAAATAGAAATTTCTAAGATGTTTTAAAGTTTCAAAAATAATTTGCATCTACTATCAATTGACATTCATGACAATCTTTTGAAGATAATATTGTAATGGCATTAACTGCATTTTACAGATGGGACTCTCAGGGGTTTAGAGAGAGAAAAAAAGTGATTTGCTCAAGCTCAACACAGTTTGTAACTGTAAGAGATAGGGTTTGAATCCAGATTTAACTGACTCCAAGTCCAACACTTCGTCCATGTCTCATTCTTACACCTATTGATTTTCAGCAGTAAGACACAATTCTATACATTTGTGCCAAGGGCTTAGTAGGAGACTTCTGGACACTTCTGATGAAGAATAAATACCCATGGTATGTACATTCCTGTGGATCTGCTTGGCACACACCCACTGAATCTAGGATACCTTTAAAAGGCTCAAGTATTAGTTCACTGTGGTGACTCACTAATTATGGTGAGGAACCCTAGAATGTCTGAAAGAATATTCAGGAGAGTTTTCTTAGGATGAGTCCACTGAAATAGACATTCTTTTTTTTCTGAGAAATGTTTTTTTTTACTTAACTTCTTTTTAGTTTTCACCATTCACTTTTATGAGATTTAGATTTCTAAAATTTTCACTTTCCCCAAGACTATGCAATCTGATATAGGCTATGTATATGCAATCATATTAAACATATTTCCACATCAGTCATGTTGCAAAAGAAGAATCAGAACCAAAGGGAAAAACTATGGGACAGGAAAAAAAGAGAGAGAGATAAAATAGTATGCTTGGATCTGCATTTCAGGCTCCATAGTTATTTCTCTGGATGTGTTTAGTATTTTTCATCATGAGTCTTTTGGAATTGTCTTAGAATCAGGGGTGCAGAACCTGCAGCCTTGAGGCCACGTGGCATTTTAGATCCTTAATTGTGGCCTTTTGAATCCAAATCCAAATTTTACTTTTATTAAAAGGATGTGTTCTATAAAATTTGTATTCAGTCAAAAGGTCGCACTTAAGGATCTAGAAAGCCACATGTGACCTCAAGGCAACAGGTTCCCCACCCTGTTAGATCGTTGCATTGCTGAGAAGAGCAAAATCTTTCAAAGATGGTCATCATACAACATTGCTGTCACTGTATACAATGTTCTTCTGCTTCTGGTCACTTCACTCAGTATCAGTTCATGTAAGGCTTTCCAGGTTTTTTTTTTTTTCCTGAAATCCACCTGCTCTTCATTTCTTATGGAACAATAGTATTTGTTTACATTCATATATCACGACTTACTCAGTCATTCCCCAATTGATGGGCATCCCCTCAATTTCCAATTCTTTGGTACCAGAAAAAGAGCTGCTATAAATATTTTTCTACATGTGGTCCTTTTCCCTTTCTTTTCATCTCTTTGAGATACAGACCTAGTAATGATACTGCTGAATCAAAGGATATGCACATTTTATAGTCCTTTCGGCATAGTTGCAAATTGCTCTCCAAAATGGTTGAATCAATTCACTATTCCACAAGGCAGACATTTCTGACTGTATTTTCTATAAACAATCATGTAAAATGAAGGGGCTAGACTTGATCAGGCATTTTAACCTTTAAAGAAAATCATAAGGGCAGCTAGGTGGTGCAGTGAGTAAGAACACCGGCCCCAGAGTCAGGAGGATCTGAGTTCGGTTCCGGCCTCAAGACACTTAACACCCACCCAAAAAATAACTAGTCATGTAAACTTGGGCAAGTTACTTAACCCCAACTGCCCTCCAAAAGGGAAGAAAGAAAGAAAGAAAGAAAGAAAGAAAGAAAGAAAGAAAGAAAGAAAGAAAGAAAGAAAGAAAAGAAAAGAAAAAAAGAAAAAGAAAATCATATCAATCCCACTTATGGTCTAGCGAAATCTATGGAACGAACCCTATTCAGAATAATGTTTTAAAATTCATAAAAGAAATACAGAAGATTACAATGGAAATAAATATTGTACTGCTCTCAAAATATTGTTTTTAAGTTTATAGACCCACTGGGGGATATACATCTGGACTATATAATCTGAAAGGTCCATTCTAGCTCTAAATTCTGCTAGTACCATAGTCCTTAGTAGGTTTACTGACATGTAGTATATTTTTCAGTGGGTTCACATAGTAATTACGCTGAATGAATATGAAAAGGATTATGCACATGAATGTAAATTCTCTAAAATACACACATGAACAAACAATTTTTTATTTAAATAAATATACATGTATGTTGGAACATATCTATCTATCTATCTATCTATCTATCTATCTATCTATCTATCTAT
>NW_027185698.1:5233390-5251393 GCF_028583685.1 Petaurus breviceps papuanus
TATCTATCTATCTATCTATCTATCTATCTATCTATCTATCTATCTATCTATCTATCTGTACATGTATATACTCTTGTGAAAGGAGTAATAGTTGGAGAGAAAAATAGGTGAATGTCTAAGTATATAGGTAAAATATGGAATATGCCAGAGTAAGCGGACTGAGAATTGGGTCTCTTGAGTATTCCTGATATAGGGGGATCCCTGAAACCTTTTCCAGCATTGGCATTCTGTGATTTTATGTATTACAGAGAAATTGAATGGTTAGGAAAAAAGTGGTCATCAAAACAAGATCAATGTTCTCATATTTTTGGTTCCTTTCAAACTCAAAGCCATAAAAATTAAGGTTTATGTACATTGTTTCCCATTTAAGCCACATTTTAAGAATAATTTTGAAACAGAATCAGTTATTTCCATATTTCAACTATGATTATCTTTAAATGAAGGGTTCTCAGATTTAGTGGCTGAGAAAAGATAAAATTTTAAATGTCATCAAAGATTTGCAGAATTTTTCAATGATTATAATGAAATATTAGAAGGGAAAACATGAGTTTTTTTAATATAAGTAATGTTCAAGACAATGTTCAGTATTCATTGAATAATGTTAAAGACAGTGTTCAATATTCATTGAACAATGTTAAAACCACTCTAAATAACAGAGTTCCTAAAATTAAATATATTTTTAAATAAAAAAGATTCACTTGAATCATCTTTAACAAATTTTTAAGTTAGAAAAGGTCATTTAACTGATTCTGCTGACATGCACATATATATCTTTATTCAATATATACATAGAAAAGAATATTTTATCTGTGTATTATAGAACAGAGAGTAGTAGCCAAGCAATCAGGAAGACTTAGTTCTACTCCTGTCTCAGATGTTTACTAGCTGTGTGATCCTGGGAAAGTCACTTAACTTCTCTTTGTCCCAGTTTTCCCATTTGTAAAGCACGGATAATAGAAGTACCTAACTCCAAAGGTTATTGTGAGGTTTAAATGAGACAACATGTGTAAAGTGTTTTGCAATATACTTTATGTTACTTTTATTATCACATTTCATAGGTTTACTTTGCATTTTATATTTTGTATTTGTAACCTTTAAAGATTTATATAAATACTAGATGGTATATATTAAAACAAATAGTATATATAAATATATGTACACATACAGGGATAGAGTATACCAATATACACATGCATACTTACTCATATGTGATACACACATATCTATGCACCTATATATATATATATGTGCTCATATGCATATATGCATATGTATATACTTTCCCCAACTTTGGGATTAATAATGGCGATTTTTAGTCACATCACTTAAGGAAAAACAAGCTAAATAAAAGTAAATATGTATACAAAGTTAAACCTACTCTTTTTAATGTAATACTTTCAGCAATCTGGGCCAATATTGTCTTTAAAAACTGTCCCCACCCAAAAAATAAAAGTGAAAGGGACCTATGGGAAACAATACTGATTCCTATATGTCAGTATTAAATTAGTACCTCAGAACAATGTTGGGGAAATCAGCATTTGAAAGGTTTTTAAAATCAAGGTCTGCATGATTTCTGACCATCAATGATAAAAAAAAAACATTTCATACAAATTAGTTACATATTATCTTAGTTTGTTTGGTTACATTCCAATTTATCTCACTGTTCATCTCACTGCTCTTCCACTGTTTTGCTCAATTGTCTTTCTTAAAGAATACATTGTGTGCTTATGCATTAGCTACATAACTACATAACTATGTATTAACTACATAAACTACTTAGTTTCCCAAATGAAGAGACAGCAGAATTTCAGAAATGGCTATCACATACTTCATACTTGGAGAGATGAGCCAATGGTCCAATTGTTTGAACAGAAAAGAAGTAGTAAATAAAAGTTTGTCACTTCTGGTGTTTGGTGGATTTACAGTATCATTTTGTATAAAGCAAGACAAAATTTAAAAAAAATTAATGAAAATTACTTAGTGTTTCCATTTGTGTGTGTACACACACATATATATGCACACAAATTAATTTATATTTATATAATATATGCACATATATATTTATGAAAGTATATGAATGTCTGTGTGCATATATTCCACAAATGATAAGTGAATTTATCTATTAGTCATCTTTTTAAATATTGAAAGGTCCCATGAAGGCACAAGGTGTTGTAAATAAAATAATGATTTTTATAGTCTTCAAACCATATTTGCACTTTTCAAGCATTCACCTCAGGCCAAATTGACAATTTCTCATTTGATCAAAAACTCTAATTAAATGAACATATATGTGTGTATGTATCATTAGTTCTCATCTCTTTTTTATAACCCTCCTAAATATATTTACAGTTACTAAAGCAATGCAATAGTCATTCTAGGGAATAAGAGATGATTCCTTGAATAAATGTGACTATTTTATAAGAAAAATCCATTATCTTTTAACAAATTCTTACAAGAAGATGTCCTAGAGGTAAAGAGAGCAAAATATTCCACTGGCTGGGTTATTTCCCTTGCAATTCAGGCCGAAGTTAATGTAGAAAAATAGGAACATCAATCCAAGTGAATTTTTTATTTACATAATGTTGCATTTGGTTCATTTTTTTTCCACACCAGCTTTAGTCAGTAATATTTAATTCATTATTGCATACCTCGAAACATGTCAGAAATACAAGACTAAAACCAGTTTTAACATCTCTAAATGCCAAAAGAATTTGCTGATAACTAATGATCATGTTTATAAGTTGCAAACTGAAAAAGCCTGAACATGAGGTGATACATAAAAATTTGTAACAAAGCCCTACAAACTTTACTTACCCAATCCATTGTGGGAGAAGTCTATTTTTCTCCATTTCTCATCTCTATTGGTATATATGTTTCTGGAGTGATAGATTCTGTTAGACATAGGGGGAAAAAATAACAGCTTTCCTGGCTTGCCATGTGAAACAAATGATCAAATGACAGCTAAAACTTGTGAATTTTTCATCAACGTTTAACATTTCAGCATGTGCTATATGTGATCTGAGGAGCATTTATTTTCATCTAAAAATATTATCTTTGGATAACTAGTAAAGCTAGTGGCAGTTGACAATATTTTAAAGTGACATTTCCCTCTACAATTACCTAAATTTCTCTTGTCCAAATTATTCATTTAAAATACTGATTATTACAAGAAAAATATACAATATATTTTAATTATCATTAATAAAGCTATATTAATTAATAATGGGTAAATATTATATTAAGATGGGCAATACTATTCCTTGTCTCTAAAGTGAGAGCTCTCATGGTACTTTAAGCAGAATATTTTTTAAATCTGTTATTATGATTAATGGAATATAACAGAATACTTCAATGTGCCTATGATCTCATTGATGCAAAACTCTTTATAGATCACAACCCAAGCAATTCCTTATCATCTTATATGGTTTATATCTCTATTCTTCCATAAACACATATTTTGGCATTCTCTGGATAGAAGCCCAAACCCTGGTTCTGCTGTTCTTCTGTTCTTTCATATTATTCCTCCATGATTAACCCACCTCTTTTTCTGAATATAGATTCAAATAGATAGATAGATAGATAGATAGATAGATAGATAGATATTATATATATAATATATAGATAAATATAGATCTTCTTGAATATAGATTTAAATATTTACTATAGCCAGCTTGAATTTCATCAAGAGAGCTTACTGTTAAAATTTCAAGGTAAACATTTATACCTCAGAAATCTGCAAAGACTGTACAATTCAGATCTTGGTATATCTTTTCATTGATGGTGTTAAGAAAGTGTTAATGTGTTATTATTCCATCATTTCAGTTGTTTCTCACTCTTCATAACTCCATTGTGATTTCTTGGCAGAGATACTGAAGTGGTTTTCCATTTCCTTCTCCAGCCATTTTATAGATAAGGAAACTGAGGCAAACAGGGTTAAGTGAGTTCCCTAGGGTCACATCACTAGTAAGTGTATATAATATAGATTAACTTTAGAATGGGGAGGTGGGATCAAGATGGTGGAGTGGAAACAGGACTTCTGTGGGGCTCCAGCTCTCACCACCTCTAATTCATGTAAAAGGTGATTCTGAACAAACTTTGGAGCTACCAAACCCAAACAAATGACACGGAGAAGCTAACCTTTCACTGAGAATAGCCCAGCAGGCTGACAGGGAGCAGCCAACCCAGCACTCTGGGAGCCAACCCCAGCCCTGCACAAGTTGGAGTTTTTATCCCCAGGATGGTCTGACCAACAGATGACTGGAGGGACTTCAGATCACCAGAAGCTGTGGCAGTTTCCTGAATTATCACCACATATATCCTAAGGACAAAGTGAGAGGTCAGTGCAGTGTGGACTTTGGGATATGGTAGTTTGGGAGAGCAGTTGGCCTTTATTCCCTGGAAGGAAAAGCTGCTGAGGAACAGCTGCCTTGCAGGTGCCACCATGAGGCAGCTTCAGCTCCAGGCCTTCAGACTGTAGAGGGATGAAGCAATCAGTCTGAAGGGTGATTCTTATTGCTTTAACCTGCTTGGATTTGGATTGCTATCTAGGGTAGAGGTGCTGGGGTAAGTTACCAGCTTGCCAGAGCATGTGGAAGCTTCAGAGAGGGCACCCAACTAATAACTTCAGCAGCTAGGAAAACCCCAGTGTTTGGTACGAAGTTCCCCTTTCTGGTGGCAGAGTCCTACAGTGGCAAAAAGCCCAAAAGGCAAGTAATTGAGTGGCAATATGAGTAAAGGAGGGAAACAGAGCAAACAGAGGAATCCAACATTAGACTCCTAATTTGGGGACAAAAAAGATCAAAGAATGGAAAAGGAGGAAGACAGAGAAATCAGAACTAATGCACCAAAAGTTTCCAAGAAAAATACAAGCTGGTTACAGGCCATAGAGGAGCTTAAAAAGGATTTTAAAAACCAAGTAAGAGAAGTGGAGGAAAAATTGGGAAGAGAAATGAGAATGATGAAAGAAAATTATGAAATGAAAGTCAACAAACTGATTAAAGAAAATAACACCTTAAAAAGTAGATTAACTCAAATGGCAAAAGAGGCTCAAAAAGGCAATGAGGAGAAGAATGCCTTAAAAAGCTGAATTTGCCAGATGGAAAAAGAATCTCAAAAGCTCACTGAAGAGAATCATTCCTTCAGAATCAGATTAGAGCAAATGGAAGTTAGTGACTTTATGAGAAAACAAGATACTATTAAACAGATCCAAACAAATGAAAAAATAGAAGCCAATGTGAAATATCTCATTAGGAAAAGCACTGATATGGAAAATAGATCCATGAGAGATAATGTAAAAATTATTGGACTACCTGAAAGCCATAATCAAAAAAAATACCGAGAAATCATCCTTTAAGAAATTCTCAAGGAAAATTGCCCTGATGTTTTAGAACCAGAGGGCAAAATGGATGTTGAAAGAATCCACCAATCACCTCCTGAAAAAGATCCCAAAAAGAAAATTCCTAGGAATATTATAGCCAGGTTCCAGAATTCCCAGATCAAGGAGAAAATATTACAAGCAGCCAGGAAGAAGCAATTAGAATATTGTGGAAACACAATCAGAATAACACAGGATCTGACAGCTTCTACACTGAGGGATTGAAGGGCTTGGAATATGATATTCCAGAGGTCAAAGGAGTTGGGATTAAAACCAAAAGTCACCTACCCAGCAAAATTGAGTATCATGTTTCAGGGGAAATATAGTCATTCAGTGGAATAGAGGACTTTCAAGCATTCTTGATGAAAAAACCAGAGTTGAATAGAAAATTTGATATTCAGATATAAGAAGCAAGAGAAGCATGAGAAGGTAAACAGGGAAAAGAAATCATAAGGAACTTATCAAAGTTGAACTATTTACATTCCTACATGGAAAAATGATAATGTTACTTATGAAACATTTCCCAGTATGAGAATAAATCAAGGGAATAGAAACGTGTATATATATGTCTATATGGGAGGGTATATGGGCACATGAATACATATGTGAATGTGTATGTATATGTGTGTGTGTGTGTGTGTGTGTGTGTGTGTGTGTACAGGTATACATAAATAGAGGGGACAAGACCAGTATAATGGGACGGGATGATACTTAAAAGGTGAAACTAAGAGGTGTGAGAGGAATATCTTGAGAGGAGACAGGGAGAGGCAGATTGGGGTAAACTGTCTCATATAGCAGAGGCAAGGGAAAAAGGTTACAATGAGGGGGAAAACAGGAAGTGAAAAGGGAAGGGGTCAACTTTATTCTCATTGAATTTGGCTTAGGGTTGGAATGACATACATACTAAATACGGTATCTCACCCTACATGAGAGTAGGCAGGAAGGTGTGAGAGGGGAATGATGGAAGGGAGAACAGGCTGGGGGATAAGGAAGTTGGAAGCACTCACTTTTGAAAAAGGACAGGATCAAAGTAGAGAATAGAACAAGTGGGAGGTGGGATAGGAGGGAGGGAAATACAGTCAGTCTTTTATAATATATCTATTATGGAAATGTTTTGCATAGCTAGACATGTACAACCTATCTTGAATTGCTTATCTTCCCAGTAAGAGTGGGTGAAAAGGGAGGCAGGAAATGAATCTGGAATTCAAAGTTTTAAAACCAAATGTTTAATATATATATATACTATTATCAACTTTATTTTACATGTAAATAGGAAATAAGATATACAGACCCTGGGTCATAGAGATCCACCCTGCCCTACTGGAAAGTTGGAGGGCCTATGGGAGGAGATTTAGGAGAGAGCAGATTGGAGGAGGGGGTATCCAGTGGGATTGCTATTTTGGGGTGGTGGGTAGGGGAAAAATGGGGAAAAAATTGTAACTCAAAATCTTGCAGAAATGAATGATATAAACTAGAAGTTAATAAAGCATTTGATAAAAAAAATACAAATTAAACTGAGTACTATGTGAAATCTAAGAGAAGGAATACACCTTCCTTTAAATCCCCAACATCACCTCGGGAAGGATACAGGGTGCTGTAAGTACCAAAAAGTAAAGAGCATACACAGAATTCTGGCTTGAGAAGTAGAAGGTGCTTCAAAAGACAACTGTTCGAACCACCTATCATTTTACAGATGAGAAACACATGCCCAAGGAGCTTGAGTAATTTATTCAAGTTCTCAAAGGCAGTAATCATCAAAAAGCAGGATATAAACCTAGGTTCTTGGATTCTATAGTCAGTTATCAGTTCTCTTTCCTGTGTTGCCCAATGACTCCTACCAAAGGTTTGGGGCAATTAACCAGCCGAGAAAGAAGGATGAAACACCTGGGAGCTCAAAATCTAATTGCAAGCCCACCTGAAGTCCAAAGCAGATGTTCACAAACACAATAATAATTGTGGGGGAAATAAATTGGAGAGTCAATCTAAGAACAAATATTTAGTCCAAAGCTCAACAGGACCAGATTTCAGTCTGACACAAGTTGAGCAAAATACCAATGGAAGGGAAAAAGCATGAGCCACTAGCAACTGAGAATTTACATTTGAAGAAAGACACTATCTGTATCCAGAGAAAGAACTGATAAAAAGTATGTAGAGAATACTTTTTCATATACATACACACAATTTTGTCTAATGGTAGACATGGAGGAGGGGGAAAGAAATTTACATATGTTTTTGTATATTTGAAAGCAATAGCAAGTTGTGCATAGTAGATTTGCAGTTTCAACTGTAATCACTTTTTCATTGTACTATTCTTATGGAAATGCTTGGTTTTTATTCCATAAATTAAAAATAATATATTTTAAAATAAAAAAATAATTTTAAAATGTCATGCATATATTGTTGCTTATTCCCTTTAAGTTTTAAAGTATTTATATCACACCACTGACTTTTCATTGATGTGCCTTATAACACTTATCATTCTTAGTAATACATAACCTCTTACTTCTACTCAACATGTTTCCTCCACTCTCTTTTGGGTCATTTATAATTTCCAGCTTTGTGAGATGCTGGAGTTTGACTTTTCACAAGCAGTGAGCATTACTAGAAGAATATTTGTGTTCAGAGTATTTCACAACGAGATAGTTTGGAATCTCTAAAAGCATTGCACAAACTCCTGAATGTAGCAAAAGAGAATCCGTGATTCAGTTCTAGATAAAACTTACAGTAACTGTCCAAAATATGGATGTCTACTCATAGACTAAATATGAAATACACCTTTTCAACTCATGTCATAATTTGGGTGGAATACACATCTTATTAATTTTCTTTTTCCTCTGAGATTTTGAGGCCTCTTTGAAATGGTTGTGAATGTATAAAATAATTTATTAAGCATTTAGCTGTTTGCTGAGCCCTATGCTAAATTTTGGAAGCACAAATAGAAAACCAAGACGATTCTTGTTTCATGGAGCATATACTCTAATTGAGTGAGGTGAACCATAAAAGAAAGTTCAGCTTCATGAGAATTGGGAATCATCTGAATATAGCTTAATCTGTAATCTAACTTAGTTTACTTACAGTCTCTTTAACAAGGTTTGTTTCCTTAGGAGGTTTATGAACTTATGAATGTTTAACTTTGTTCAACTTTTATGACATTGAAGAAAGCATGGGGCTATGAATTTGTCTTTTTATCATCTAAAAGAATGCAAAAGATTACAACCTGTAAAAGAATTATTTATCTGTAAGTCTGATGTAAATTTATCTTTAATAGATGATCTTTTAAGATTCCTAATCATTGTAAAAAAAACTCCAAATGGGGTCACAAAGAATTTGACATGACTGAAGAAAGACTGAGAAACCAATCATTGTACAGGATTATTTTTCTTTCTCCTGAATCTTGCTTAAGCATTGTAAGACCTTGGTTTTTACCTCTGTATCTTCTGTGTTGTTGTAGAACAATTTCGGTAACAGTGACCTACCATATGAAGCCCAAAAGGAGATATTTCTCCCTTAAGAGTTGTTTACCTGTTCTTCTCCCTCCCATTATATTGTGAGTTTCTCAAGGACACAGACTGGTTTGGCCATTCTTGGTATACCGAGAGCTTTTCACTATGCCTGGCATTAAGAAGGCACTTAATAAATTCTCATTACCTTGACCTGGCTTTGACTGACTTAGCTTCCTAGCTAAAACTAGAAGACTTCTGAAGTTTTCTATAATTTACCCAGTAAATTTCTGGCTCTCATTTAGTCATGTTATGGGGATTTTTTAAATTTCTAATTTCATTTTATTACTTTTTTATTATTTCGGAAGATCAGGAGTTTTTCTTCTAGTGAGGTTATGGGGGTTGACTCAACCTGGAGGGAAACCTGAGAGTGCCAGACAAGTCCAGAAAGAGAGAGTGTTGATCTGAGGGTTATAGTATGAGGCAATGTGGTGAAAAGTGAGAGGAAGTTGGCTTTAAAATTGTTCCCTAAAGGTAGAGGTTGCCCCCTCTGCAATCCCTTGTCAGTAAACAAACATTTATTAAGCATTTATCATATGTATTCTATGCTAAATCTTTGGAGACACAAAGACAAAAAACATTCCCCACCCTCAAGGAGCTCACTTCCTAATGGGGAAAACAACATATAAACAGGTGCATTCAAGATATTCTGAGTAGATATATGACAGTGATGCTGATTCCTACTATGACCATGGAGAAATACAGTATAGATTATTTCTCTAACTTCTCTCTACCCAGCACATACCTGTTTGCAGACTCAACCATCCTTTTCTGTTGGTCTCCGGTGATGTTTTAGTTGCTAATGTTGTTTTAATTCTGATTGTCTTTTCTTGCAAACATTTGTGTTTGATAAAAGACAAGTTCATTTCGCTTTGTGTAATTTAAAGCCCAGGCACAGTGATGCAATGATAACAGCTCAAGGGGTATCAATATTCAGGAAGCAAATTAATGAATCTTGCTTCCTGTAGGCATTAGTGATTTATAAAAAACGCCTGGGGCAATATTGAGGAAATTTTGATTTTATCTTAGTCTTACTAGTAAACCAGTAGATCTCACTAAAAAAAGAGGCAAAAAAACCAAACCTTAAAATAAGGGACTAGACCATGCTTTAATCATTAGCATGGCTAGTGGCTTTGAGTGAGTAGTTCTCTTTCCCACTGCCCTGCCACTGCTACCACCACCACCACCACCCTTCCCCCACATCTCCTGTACTTTAGAAGGGAAAGAGAAGAAGGGAGAGAGAAAGAGGGGTGGGAACTAAAGGAGTGAGCCCAGCACATAGAGTCAGGTCTGTTCATGAAGTTTTCAAATCCTTTCTTTGGCCATGGAAGAGGAAGTGTTGCCTACATTGAGAGGCACTGTAAGGACACTGATATACAAAACATTCACAGCACACCAAGCATTATGGAATCAGACAGCATGATTTCATTCACAATTAATGACTGGTTTGACACAAAGCATCACATCACAATGGTTTTGGCCATATAATTAAACTTATGATAATTTGTACAAGTCACATTTCAATAAATTGTAAAGTACTGTTATTATCCCCATTTTGCAGATAAGGAAAGTGAGGCAGAGAGAGGTTAACTTGTCCAGGATCACACCATAAGTAACTGTCTGAGGTATTCTTTGAACTCAGATGTGCCAAATCCTGTGTTCTATCCATTCTGACTCCTAATTTCTGTTTCATGAAGAGAAAAAGGTGAGGAGTGGGAGAAAAAGAGGTGAAGACCGAGTAAAAAGAATCCTAGAATGTCTTAGGCAAACAGAGAGTTAAGGAATGAATGATTACAGGAATAGGAAGCAATCCCATTCACAATGATCCCTAGAATCTTTATTGGAAAACCTCAGATTCTAAAGTGTTTACTCTTTACCCTTCATGTTTAGTTCCAAAAAAATAATGTTCTTATTTCCAAAGCTGAAAATAACTCATTTTAAACCATTCTAAACCCACCTGAAAGATGGAATCAGACACATAAGTCATTCAGTTCAGAGTTTTGAAATCAATTCTAAAGTTCAGAGAACCTGATTGACTCTAATTCTCCATCTGTGACAAATATGAACTAGGTCTCTCAGTCAAAAACTAACAGTGGTGTTTTAAAGACATTCACTGGGTTTTGAGGACATTTATCTGTGATAATTTACCTATATGGAATATACATAGATGAGTAACTCCTATAAGGTTTGAAATTCACTTAATCTTATGGTCTCTGAATGCTGTGACATAGCTAAATAATTCTAGTTCTGTGCTTAAGAAATATGAGGTTCATTTTTCATTAGTGGTTCTATAATACATTATAGACTAAACAGGTAATCTTTTCCTTCGAGCATTTCTGGTAACTTAGACAATTTTTCCTTGGAGAACTGAGCCTAAAACCTTCAAATCCCAGGAATTACAGCCTGACTAAAATTCAACATCATAAATAAAGATTTTTCTAAAAATTTTAGTGAAGTTTTCAAATTATAACTTGAAATTTCCCTAAGATTTTTTTTGGGGGGTAAACTTCCTATTAGCTATCTATTCAATAATTTTGATTCTATTCTATTCAAGAAACATCTGCTAAATACTTACTAAGTGGTAACCATTGTGATTGGCACTGGGGATACAAATACAATAAAAAATTTTCTCTGCCCTCAAGGAGATCGTATTCTACAGGATCAACATTGTGCTGAAAATATCTACTTGGGGCATCAAAACTCTAATGAAAGGGATGAATGAGGGCAGATGGATAAAAGAAATGATGCCAAACAGAAATGGGGTGACTGATCCACACATAAGGATCTTTGCAGGCCACATATTGACTTAATTTTAAAATGTAATGCTCATCTATTTTTATTTTATTTTATGTATCTTAATAAATGTTTCCCAATTATATTTTAATCTGGTTTGGATAGCACTTAGGAGTCAGTGTTTGACATCTCTGGATAAGAGCATTCCAAGTTTGAATAGTCCAAATTCATAATGCATCTGGTAATTAGCAACATTTGACATCATATTGTGTCATACCTGAGCCCAAGGTGGAAGAGGTCATTTGAAAATCTGGAGGAGTAAAACCTTACTTGGCACTGCTAACTCAATCTCCATTACATTTTGAGCCTTAATATATGCCTCTGTCTGTGGTCTATGCATTTTCATAAAAGCCTATGAATAAACACTAGAACTTCGGGCATAACTAAATGGCATAGTATTATGAATTACTATGGATAGCCATTTCAAGTCCTTTGTTTAACATTTACATACTTTCAGCTGCCCACAATTTAAATATACCTTGCTATTTTAATTATAGGTTCTACACACATCATTAAACATCTTAACATAAAACATTTTGCATTTAATTGCTAATTTACATTTCTTAATGTATTCAGTGCTTTTTATCTCTGAAGGAAATGTATATTTAGATAATAACAATTAATTAGCTTGAGGTAGAATGATTTTTTTTAATTCACTGACTGATTTTAATGCTAATACAAATGAGTTGAAAAGATTTTCTCAGGTTATCTTTCTTCTTTAGATTTAATTATTTTGATTTAACAAATTATAAATTAGAAGAAATTACTTAAAATCAAGAAGTAAAATAAAAGATTCACCTTTACACTAAATACTTTAATAAGGACAATTATCCCATTTTTTCCTAAGAGTATTAAAAATCAGGTATATGGGGATATAAACTACACAGTTGTAGCACATATGTACTTATGCCGTCTTTATTTCATGAAATTTCATATACTTGGCTTTTTGTTGTCATCAAATAGTGTAGGAACAAGTGTATTGTTGTAATAGTATAATTTCCTTTATTAGTATTTTTTTTATTTTCAGGACATTTACATCACATTACTAGGAACATCAGAGTGATAGGTAAATTGCATAATATTCAGGAATTCATTCAGTTCTATGAATTGAAAATCCCCAAGGGCACTTTCCTAATCCCTCACTCACCTCAATTGTGTGAAGTCCTTACAGGATACCAAATTTGATTATATGTCAGATAGATTCAGATTTGATGAAATTTCTAATAATCTTTCTCTCCTTCATGTTCTTCAATGACATTTTGGAGCCTTTTCATAGTTTTAACACATTTCTAGTCTTAGATGAAACTTTGGAATTTCGATGAAAACTGTCAAATGGTTCCATATTTCTTGCATGTTCTATATTCTACTTATATTTATCATTGGGATTCATGTTTATTTTTTGTAAGTCATCATCTCATATTCCTCCATTACTAACAAAGTAATCAGTAAAAAAAGTAGTCACATTAATCTCCTAAGCATTTATGCAAAATTACATGTGATTCAAACCATTTCTATTTCCCAGCTGGCTTAATGATTCATTGTTCACTAGTTAAAATACTAGGTAATAAGAATCTGTTCACTTCAATCTTGGTTCATTCCCTTCTGGACATTTGAGTTTCAAGTTGACCAAGTTTTATCATATATCCAAAAAAGAACAAAATTGCATAGGTAGATTGTATTATTATTATTATTATTTTATTTTAAAATGCACAACAAATTTTTAATCTAGATATTTCTCATAAAGTTAATACAGGCCGTGATTTAATAAAAATGCTACACATATTTTCATATGCATATATATGTATACATATGCATATATGTAAATATAATTTTTGAAATGAATTCTTCCTATTTCACCCAGTTCAGTTATTTGCACTATCTGTTGGTGTCACAGCTTAACCTCCTTTCATGGGAGTTTAAAAAACTTTTTTTTCCTAGGGAAATATAATAGGAGAAAAAATTCCCAGGGAGATGTTAGAGGGAAAATCTATGTTTCTTTCCCTTTCATATATCTAAAAAAATGACCTGGTAAAGGTCATCCTGCTATACATAAGGAGGACCATGATCTCTAGGGCAAATTGCATAGCAATTAGGTGGTTCCAGGGTTATAGGGCTAGACTCTCCATCAGGAAGACGTGATCTCAAATCCTGGCTCAGACTTATATTAACTTTCTACCACTTGGCAATTCACAACTTACCTCCCAGGGCTTTTGTAAAGATCAAGTGAGATAATATATTTAAAGAGTTTTGCAAATTTAGATATACCATATAAGTGCTAGCCATTATGCTCATACCATATCCTGATCTATCCTCACTATGTAGTCACCCACACAACACTCTCCATCTATTGGAATAATGTCAGCCAAAATGTGTAAAATTTGTTCCTTTGGACTAAGGTATTGTCTTTGAATAGGATCCTATATTTGGGGAGAGAAAGCAGAACTGTTAACCCTTTATGAGATCTCATTAGTAAAAACAGTAAATGGAACCTATGATTAAATGATGCCTTTATTAAGCTCTTATTCTGTGCAAAATACAGCACTGAGCACTTGGATGTATATAAATGGAAAAATAAAACAATCCCTCTTCTGAAAGAGCTTACATTAAAATAGTAAAGATAACACATGCAGAAGATCTCACTCAACCTCAGGTCAGATGGGAAGGTTCCAAGGACTTTAGAGTACAGCAGCAAAGCAGACTGTAGTGCCATTGTTTTGCTTTGAATAGTGTATTTTATTTTTTCTCACAATTACAAATCAAGAAAGTTTTTAGCATTCATTTTTTTAAAAAGCAATTGGGGTTAAGTAACTTGCTCAAGGTTACACAGCCAGTTATTATTTCTGGGTGTGGTGCTGAGTATCTGAGCCCGGATTTGATCCAGATCATCCCGACACTGGAGCCGGTGCTCTTACTCACTGAGCCACCTGGCCGCCCTAAGCAATCGGGGTTAAGTAACTTGCTCAAGGTTACACGGCCAGGTGTTTCTGGGTGGGTGCTAAGTGTCTGAGCCCGGGATTCAATCTCCAGGTCTTCTCAACACTGGAACTGGTGCTCTTACTTGCTGTGCTACCTGGCCGCCCCAGCATTCATTTTTACAAGATTTTGAGTTCCACCTTTTTCTCCCTACCTCCCTTGCCTCTCCTCTTCTGAGAATGGTAGGCAATTTGATATAATTTATAAATATTCCGGGCATGTGTATGACACCATACCCTGCCCCCCACCATATTCCCTTCCTCTTATTACTTTGGTGACAATGATTTGTTTTTCTGGGTCTTCAATAAATGTGACTATAGCATCTAGAGGATAAGTTTCTAGGTTACACCTAATCATAGTTACATCCCAGGATGAGGGTTGAAGGCCTTGGGATGAGAATTAGGCTATTCCTAAAGCTCACAGCTTCAACATCTTTGGTTGTCATCATCAGAGTATGAGAAGATATGGTGATTACGGTGGTAATGGTGGCCTGGCCTGGAGAGCATATGCTGCCCCCTGTCTCTCTCCCAGAGTGTCCTGGTGCTTCATCCAGGTTGTCTTACCTGCTATTGAACTCAGGAATATAAATTTTCCTTACTCCAGGACCAGCACTTTATTCGCCCTGCAACCTAGCTTGCTGTTGCTTCAGTCAGACTGAGACCTGTTAAAGACCTTAGTTTAAAAAGGCTAAGGTCTCCCTCTGCATGCAGGACCATTTATAGTGATCCTGATCTATATCTTTCCATGAACCCAGAGAAAGAGAAAGTGATATTGGTGATTTTGTACAGCCTTCCTTCACTTAAATCAAATTCGCTTGCATGCCATAGTGTCACCTCCCTGATGTCATGTTTTTCAAGAGCTAAGGGCAAAACAAGAAAAACTTGTCTGCTATGTGAGTGATAGTGGGTCGGCAGTTAATTGAGATAACTTGCCCCTTGCCCACGGGTATTGATTCTTCGGTGAAATCTGTCTGAGTTGGTCTAGATGTAGGATTGCTGCTCTGAGGATGCTGACATTACCACACCTCCTTCTAAGTCTATCTGCTTGCTGGTTACAACTGATCAGCAGTTGCATGCTGGTGTACTGAGAAACAGAGTTAAGAGACTTGTGCAGGGTCATACAGCTAAAAAGTGTCAGAGGCCATATTTGAACTCATCTTCTAAATCCCAAAAATTAAAATAAATTGCAAATGAATGCAATGATTCATTCTTCAGTGATGGCTGCAGAGGCTGATCTGGAAAAAATTCTGGTAGTTTAGGGAACAATGCTTTTTCCAAGTCCCTTTGTCTCAGGATCTTGAGCTGTCTCCATCAAAGTCTGAGGGGAAACAGTGATCAAGGCGGTGGTAGGGGCCTCACTTACTTGGCAAATGCACATAAGGCAGGTATATTTTCACAGAAAGAAAGACTGAAGACATTAAGAAAAAAACAAAAGTGACATGGAATAGTAGATACCCAGAACTGATATGGGAAATCAGCCTGGGAAAAAGTGTGGGAAGCAATTAATACTTCACTTAAATATTTCCTTATTTACCTTTATAATGATATATTCTCCATGAACTCATATTACAACGTGTATACTTTTGCATATGCACTCACATATTTAAATTAGTATTACATCCATTTGTTTTAATTTGATTTTTAAAGGCCTTGATGGAAGGGAAAGACTAAGTCTCACTTTTCTTTGTATTTCTCCCCTTATCTAGGATACAGTAGTCATTTAATAAATACTGGTGTAATGAAAGAATGAATATAAAATGCAACCTGGTCTACTGGCATAAGTGTCACTAGATCCTACAGAATTTCCAAGAAGCATGAGTCATACTTTTATACTCACCCAAAAGATACATAATTTCACACATTTCCCACTAGAAATTACCACAATGCCAGAAATCCAGACCAGAGTTCTATAAATAGACTGCTTTTTTTCTATGCCTAGAATTAAATTCTGTTACTGTTTTTCAGTGTTTTCAGTTGTGTCTGACTATTCGTGACCCCATTTGGGGTTTTCTTGACAAAGATACCGAAGTTGTTTGACATTTCCTTCTCTAGCTCATTTTACAGATGAGGAAACTGAGTAACAAGGTTAAGTGACTTGTCCACAGTCACACAGCTAAGAAGTGTCAGAGGCCATATTTGAACTCATCTTCCTGACTTCCAGCCTGGTGCTCTAACCATTGTGCTACCTCATTACCCTCAATTAAATTCTACATAGACTGAAAATCCTCCCAACGTTGTAGGGTAGATAAACCATGAAATTGAGATCTTAGATCATTTGGATACAATACAAAAGTTTTGCAACAATCTTTGCTGATTGCTAATAATTTCCTTTCCCATCCAAGACTAAAGAATATGAGAATAAGTTAGAAACCATTTTTGGTAGCAAAGGCAATTTATAAAGCTGTGCCTACCTCAGAAAAGTTGCTACCTGTTTATATTATATGCTTCTCTGTGATATTAAAAAGAACAGACTGAAAAAGAATAAATGCAACCATCTCCAGAAATAAGCACTTTCTCTCTCACCCCACAGGACTTGAATATGATATTACTTCTACTCAGAAGTAGATTAATTTAGTCATCAAGCCAAGAGTTAAACATTTCTATGTGTTATTCATTTGCAGCCTTTTCAAGCCAGGTTCCTTTATAGGCAGAGATGAATGTTTATGCCAGAAGGATCTTTTCACTTTCATCAGAGAGGTCATAAGTTCACACTATCCACTTTCTGATGTACAGAACAGTCCAGTGACCTTCACAGAAAAAGTAATCAATATTGTACATGAGATTCTTCTCATTCTCCCTGATAAAATTTAGTTAATATGGTGCATCTTGGTGTATAATGAGTTGCACTGACAAATAACTAAGCCTTCAAACTGTCAAGAAGCCACTCCCCATTTTTTAAGGATTTCAGGCCCTCTATGAAAATCTAGATAAGATGGGACCTGTGAGGTAACCATCACTTAATGAGATGGTAACATTTTTAGTTTAAATCCTAACTCAGGGTCACAATTTTCTTATTGTGGATTTTGAAAATGATATTATGAGATCCTTGACAGTAGAGATTGCTTTTTCCTTTCTTGCTATATATCCAATACATAACACAATGCCTAGCATGCAATAAGTTGTTAGTAAATATTTAAATTATTTTGCTTATTAATAATAATATGATAGAGAAATTGTTCTCATGGGGGTCAGAGTCAACTGGCGGAGTAGAAGCATGACCTCCAAGCTGCTCTGGCTTCCACCTTCCCCAATCAATGTAAAAATGGGACTCTGAACAAACTTTGGAGCTGCAGAACCCACAAAATAACACAGAGAACCTAACTTCCTGCTGAGGACAGCCCGGCAGGCCAGCAGGAATCAGCCA
>NW_027185698.1:5251493-5267851 GCF_028583685.1 Petaurus breviceps papuanus
GGCTTCCACCTTCCCCAATCAATGTAAAAAGGGGACTCTGAACAAACTTTGGAGCTGCAGAACCCACAAAATAACACAGAGAAGCTAACTTCCTGCTGAGGACAGCCCGGCAGGCCAGCATAGTGCTCTGGGAGCCGACCCCAGGGCCCCCGTGATCCAGAGGTTTTAGCCCCAGGGCGGGCCTGACCAGCCAGCAGGACTGACCAGCCACCAGCCCAAGGGACTCCAGATCAGCAGCAGCTGTGGCCTTTTCCACAATTATCAACACATAGATGCAAAGGACAAAGTGAGAGGTCAGGGCAGTCTGGACTTTGGGACCCAGTAAGTCGAAGTGTCTCAGCTTTTGCCCCCAGGGCAGGAAGCCACTTAGATGCCTGGCACAGCCAGCCAGCACAACATGGCAACTTCAGCTCCTAACCTGCCAAGTGTAGGGGAATCAAGTGACTAGTCTATGGTGTAACTGCTTATGCTTTAACCTGCTTCAATCTGGATTGCAGTCTAGGGTGGAGATCCTGGGGTGTATGTCCAGCTTGCCAGAGCATGTGGAGGCCTCAGAGAGTGCACCCATATAATATCTCTGGCAGCTGAGAAAAACACAGCATTTGGGATGAAAGCTCCCCTGTCTGGTGGCAGAGTCCTACTGTGGCAAAAAGCCCTGGGGTCAGGTGACTGAGGGGAGACATGACCAGGCAAAGGAAACAAAGCAAACAGAAGAACCCAACATTAGACTCCTATTTTGGGGGTAAAAAGGAGCAAAGCATAGACCAGGAGGAAGACAGTGCATTCAGAACTCCTGCACCAAAAGCTTCAAAGGAAAATATGAACTGGTTACAGGCCATAGAGGACCTTATGAAACAGATATGAGAAGTGGAAGAAAAAAATGGGAAGAGAAATGAGAATGATGCAAGAAAATTATGAAATGAGAGTCAACAGCCTGACTGAGGAAAATACCACCCTAAAAAAAATAGACTAACTCAAATGGAAAAAGAGGCTCAAAAAGGCAATGAAGAGAAGAATGCCTTAAAAAGCTGAATTAGCCAGATGGAAAAAGAATCTCAAAAGTTCAGTGAGGAGAATCATTGCTTCAGAATTAGATTGGAGCAAATGGAAGCTAATGACTTTAGGAGAAATCAAGATGCTGTTAAACAGATCCAAACAAATGACAGAATAGAAGGCAATGTGAAATATCTCATAGGAAAACCAGTGATCTGGAAAATAGATGCAGGATAGAGAATTTAAAAATTATTGGACTACCTGAAAACGATGATCAAAGTAAGAACCTAGAAATCATCATCCAGGAAGTTCTCAAAGAAAACTTCCCTGATATTTTAGAACCAGAGAGCAAAATTGATATTGAAAGAATCCACAGATCACCTCCTGAAAAAGATCCCCAAAAGAAAACTCCTAGGAATATTATAGCCTGGTTCCAGAATTCCCATATTAAGGAGAGAATTTTACAAGCAGCCAGGAAGAAGCAATTTGAACACTGCAGAAACACAATCAGGATAACACAGGATCTGGCAGCTTCTACACTGAGGAACCGAAGGGCTTGGAGTATGAAATTCCGGAGGTCAAAGGAGCTGGAATTAAAACCAAGAATCGCCTACCCAGCAAAACTAAATATCATGTTTCAGGGGAAAATATGGTCATTCAGTGGAAGGGAGGACTTTCAAGCATTCATTTTTTTTTTTGCCCTTTTGGAAGGCAATTGGGGTTAAGTAACTTGCCCAAAGTTACATGGCTAGTATTTTTTTTGTGGGTGTTAAGTGTCTGGGGCTGAAACTGAACTGGGGTCCTCCCAACTCCAGGGCAAGCACTTTACTCATTGTGCCACATAGCCACCCCATTTTCAAGCATTCTTGATGAAAACACCAGAGTTGAATAAAAATTTTCACATTCAGATACAAGAAGCAAGAGAAGCATGAGAAGGTAAACAGGGAAAAGAAATCATAAGGAATTTATCAAAGTTGAACTATTAACATTCCTACATGGAAAAATGATAATTGTAACTGATGAAACTTTTCTCAATAGCTGAAGGGAATAGATATGTGTGTGTGTGTGTGTGTGTGTGTGTGTGTGAATGTGTTTATATATGTGTACAGGTATACATAGATGGAAGATGCAGGACCAATTTAATGAGTAGGGATGATACTTAAAAGGTGAAATTAAGAGGTGAGAGAGTAATATAATGAGAGGAGATGGGGAGAGACAGAATGGGGTAAACTATCTCATAAAGAAGAGGCAAGGGAAAATGATTACAATGGAGGGGGAAAATAGGAAGGCAAAAGGGAATGGGTAAACCTCATTCTCATTGAATTTGCCTTGGGGAGGGAATGAAATACACCCGAAATAGGGTATCTCACTCTACAGGAAAGTCGGGGGAAGGGCATCAGAGGGGAGATAATGGAAGGGAGGGCAGGCTGGGGGAGAGGGAAGTTGGAAGCGTCCACTTTTGAAAAGGGATGGGATCAAAGTAGAGAATAGAACAAGTGGGAGGTGGGATAGGAGGGAGGGGAATATAGTCAGTCCTTTACAATATATCTACTATGTTATTGTTTTGCATTAGCTACACATGTACAACCTACACTGAACTGCTGCTTATCTTTCCCAGTGGGTAACAAAGGAGGAAGGGAATGAATCTGGAATTCAAAGTTTTAAAATCAAATGTTTAAATATATATACTATTATTAATACTATTTTACATGTAATTGGGAAATAAGATATACAGGCACTGGGGCATAGAGATCCACCATGCCCTACTGGAAAAGTCAAAAGTGTATGGGAGAAAATATGGGAGAGAGCAGATTGGAGGAGGGGATATTCTATGGGACTGTTATTTTGGGGCAGTGGGTAGGGGAAAAACAGGGAGAAAATTTGTAACTCAAAACTTGGTGGAAATGAATGATGTAAATTAGAAGTTAATAAAGACATTTGAAAAATGAAAAAAAAGAAATTATTCTCTTTAATCAATAATTTCACATTACTTGGTTTGACTTGACTCATTTAATTTTTCTGGCAAACACAGGTAAAGAAACTTAGCTTAAATAAAATATTTCTTCCTTTTGTTCCTTAATGTCTTTACCTAAAAAATGACCTCGTAAGCAACTTACACATCTATCAGCACTGAATTCAATATTTGGAGAGAATAATGCCCTGAGATGCACAATCCAAAGAGTCATTGCATACTTGTTCAGTAAGTTTATTTCTATCTACCCCCTACAGAAGTGATGTACCTTTTGCTTTTCTCTCAATTATCTGATTAAGCAATGCCTGTGAAAATCAAATCTAAAAGCAGTCCTAGCTGTGGAAATTGCAAGGTTTTAAAGAAAGGTATGGCTGGCCACAAAGATTAATCACATGGAAAGGAGGTTAAGCAAACTACGCACCCACCTTCAAATAACTGCAAGGTGCTCACTGAAGGTATACTTGTTATTCATGCATGTTTTCCTGTGCAATTTCAATAAATAACTATTTCAAGCTTACATTCTTCTGCTGCATCAGAATTTATTGTAAGAATAGCATATAGCCCTACATGACATCTCAAAATATGGGAAATAGCTTAATATTCAGGAAATGTCTCTTCTTTGCTTAACTCTGTCAGAGTAACCTATTGGTGCTTTCTACCAACTTTGGTCACAGTTTTTTCTTACCAAGTATCTAATACCTAAAATCTATGCTTTTAGGACTGCAGTTGAGCCACTAACATAAAAGTGGCAAGTTTAGTCATGAATGGATAATTCTAATCAATGTGTAAATAGGAATGCAGATCTTGGTTTGCCATCTCCTTCTCCAGCTTATTTTACAGATAAGGGAACTAAGGCAAACTGGATTAAGTGACTTTCCCAGGGTCACAGAGCTAGTAAGTGTTTGAGGTCAAATTTGAACTCAGGAAGATAAGCCTTCCTGACTCCAAGCTGGAAGCTCTATCCACTGAATTGTCAAACTGCCCCCAAGTTATCCGGTAAAAATGCTTAAGAAATTGAGTGGTATTAATTGTTTTGACCTATTTGGAACTTATACATTCTGTGTCCTTGACACATATAACCCTTTGCCCAGACTTCCACCAAACTCCTTATTTACTTGTATATCCAACTTTGTCAATTATAGCATGACAGCTCCAAACTAGACCCTGCTTCCTGTCTTTGACCCCTTATATTTTATAACTGACCCCTAACACAACAAGCCAAACAGCTACTTCTGACCATAATCTTTTCCAGCTCCCCATCTCAGTAGATCTCTTTCAGATTCTTAGGGAAGCCTTGCCTACTGTCCATGATAAGTCCTGTCTCTAACCCCCTTCCTGAAGGACCTAAAGGAAGTTAATGTCACATAGTAAGACAATGTAAATAAAGTGCTTTACAAACTTTAAAGTGCTATATAAATATGAACTACAAATGCAGTCGATTATTTCTTTCCAGGAAGCATAATTTATGAGAAGAATATGTTTATATTGTGCAAAAATGTGCCTCCCTTTAACTTCCATCTATTAGTCCTAGTAATGTTTTCTAGAGCAATTTTAAAAATCAATTTCAATTTCTATGCAATAATCTTTCAGATAGTTGAAAACAATACTTATTTCCTGAGTTCTTTCATTTTAGTTTAGTTTTAGAACATCCTGAGTTCCTTTAACTATTAGATGTGTGATATTATTGGAAGAATAAATGTGCTAACAATGTCTTCAAAACATTTTTAAACACATTTTAACTGCCATGTGCCATAGCTATCCATAGTACAATGAACTATGTGCAAGTCATTTTCAGATTATAAAGACCAGCTTTGACCCACTTTTAAGTCTAGATTTCATAAGTACCAAGTTCATGAAGTTCACACTAATGTGAGTTTGCTATCCCTGGCATAGTATACTCAAAGGTTGGTAAATAATTTGATTTGGGCTATAAATTCATAAGTATATTCTGTATTACTGAAGTTAGATACTCTTGTTTAGTAATTTTCAGTCCTGTTTTGACTCTTTCTGACTCCATTTGGAGTTTTCTTAGCAAAGATACTTGAGTGGTTTCCCATTTCTTTCTCAACTCATTTTACAGATAAAGAAACTGAGACAAATAGGGTTAAGTGACTTGCCCAGGGTCACACAACTAGTAAGTATCTAAGGTCAGATTTGAATTCACAGAGTTGTCTTCCTGACTTCAAGCCTGGCACTCTATCCGCCATGCCACCTACCTGTCCTAGGGAAATACCACAATTGGCCAAAATGTAACCTTAAGAAAATAGGGTTTTGCTACTGACATGCTGATAGATAGGCATGACAAAATCAGGAATATAAGGGAGTGAGTATTATATAGAAAACTGACCTCCCATTTTTGGCTTATATTTTGTTCTAACTCAAACTCATTTGCATGTGAAATCTGTAAGCAGATTTAGGAATGCAGAAAACTAATAATCTAGAAAGTTATTTGTAAAAAGGATGAGAATTACTCAGGAGTCAAGAAGACTTCATTTTAGCCATGGTGCACTTTCCTAGATTTTGTTACCTGGCCATGCTGGCTATCACTGAAGTATTGTCAGCATGACAAGTAGAGGTTATAGACAGTAATCATACCATATAAGAGCTGAGGCAGTAACTGTTTGCCTTCTACTGAAGAGCAGCGACTGTCATTTGTTTTTCTTTGCAATCCCTGGTGCTTAGCAGTGTGCCTAAAGCATACTAGGTGCTTAGTAGATGCTAAATGACTAATTGGCCTAAAATCAAGTAGCAAAGCGTAGTACTCAGAACCCAGCTTCTACTAGACATAACTCAACAAATGACAAATTCCCATGCCTTCACTTTGAGCAAATTGTGTTCAATAGCTGACTAGAGAAAAAGTGATTATGTTGATAAGAGATTGTGAGCTATGGTTTTGATTGGATGCAAAACCCACCTTGAATGTGAAGTAATTATTCTGAGGTACTCCACATGGGAAGGGCTTGCCCCAGATAGTAAAATAGGATTAAAATATTGTTTTCCAAAATAAAAGTATCCACATTTTAAGAAGTCTTTACATATATGTGTGTACACATATGTGTGAATGCACACATATATGTATATATGTCTATATGTGGATATATGTCTGTGTATGCTTGTATACAGCTAACAGTCACCTCCCTTCTAAATTATACTTTGCATGCCACTATTTTTGCTTAATATTAACTCTAAAATTTTTCTTTTAAAAAAAGTGACATTCTTCATTAGGAAAACAAGCAGTAAGGTACTATTTGGAAAAGAAAGATTGGTAGTAATATTATTTTTTTCCTTTAATATGTTTCCTCCATTTGTTGCATTCAGTATTTTACTTTTCATGAAAGTCTCCAAGAAAATTTTAGATTTAATAGAATTTTTGTGAAATATTAAAGACTCAATCACACTAATGGTCTGGTCATGTAAATATATAGAATTAATATTTTCAATTGAAGTGTGTTGTAAACACAATCTTTTGAAATATGTACAGTTAATGTCATATTTTAATAATATAAGTAATTATAAAAGCCACTTCTATTAATCTTTTAGAATATAGCAAAAATAATCTCAGCTTGTGGGGTAATGTTCTTTTTAGAAAAAGGAGTTTTGAAGTCTCAGTAACCTCAGAACCAGTACAGAATGTTCAAGTCATACTTTATAATTAGGTAATAGAGATGAATATCAAATAAGCAGGCAAAGGAGCTTATATTACAACCAAAAATCAAATACTTAGCAAATTTGAGCATAAACTTTCAGGGGAAAAGATGGACATTCAAGAAATAGGGGATTTTCAAACTTTCCTGATGAAAAGACCAGAGAAGAACAGAAAATTTGACCTTCAAATATAAGATGCAAGAGAAGCATAAAAAAGTAATCAGGAAAGAAAAAAACAACAACCATGTTATTCAATAGTGTTAAATTATTAACATCCCTATGTGGAATATGATACTTGTAACTGCTGAGAACTGCTTCTCTATTAGAACAGTTAGAAGAGGTGTACATAGACAAAGGGCATGGGTATGAGTTGACTTTGATGTGATGATACAAAAAAAAAATTAAGAGTTAAAAAAAAAGATTGTACAAGGAGAAGAGGAAATAGGGAGGCAGAGTAAATTATGTCACATGAAGAGGTACAAAGAAACTATTACAATAGAAGGAAAGAAGGGAGAGGGGTGAGCATTGTTTGAACCTTACCATCATTGAATTTGGCTCAGAGAGGGAATAACATACATATTCAATTGGGCATAGAAATTTATCTCACCTTATAAAGCAGTAGGAGGGGAAAGAAAGATAAAAACCAAACAACCAGTAATGGAAATGAAGGATTCTAACAATGAAGAGGAAATTTAAGCAATAATTAGGAAATATTTTGCCCAACCATATGCAATAAATCTGACAATGTAAGTGAAATGGATGAATATTTACAAAAATATAAATTGCCCAGATTAACAGAAGAGTAAATAAAATATTAAATATGTCCATTTTAGAAAAAGACATTGAATACCAATGAATGCCCAAAGGAAAAAATCTCCAGGGCCAGATGGTTTTTCAAGTGAATTCTACCAAACATTCAAACAACAACAAATTCCAATACAATATAAACCATTTGGAAAAATAGGCAAAGAAGGAGCCCTAACAAATTCTTTTTATGACACAAATATGTTCCTGATACCTAAACCAAGAAGGATACTAAAAGAGAGAAAGAAAATTATAGACCAATTTCCCTAATTAATAATGATACAAAAATGTAAATAAAATATTACTGAAGAGCTTATGGAAATTTATAACCAGGATAATACACTACGACTAGTTCTGATTTATACCAGGAACACAGGATTGGTTCAATATTAGGAAAACTATCAGGATAACTGACCATGTCAATAACAAAATTAACAGAAATCATAGATTATCTCAAAAGATACAGAAAAAGGTTTAAGGGGGCAGGTAGGTGGTGCAGTGAATAGAGCACCAGCCCTGGAGTCAGGAGGACCTGGGTTCAGATCCGGCCTCAGACACTTAACACAAAAACTAGCTATGATCTTGGGCAATTTACTTAACCCCAATTGCCCCCAAAAGGAAAAAAAAAACGTTTTTGAGCAAATACAGCACCTATTTCTATTACAAAAGAACACTAGGGACCATAGGAATAAATGGTGTTTTCCTTAAAATAAGTAGCATCCAACTAAAACCATCAACAAACATTATATGAAATGGAAATAAACTAGAAGCACTTCCCAGTAAGATCAGGGGTGAATCAAAGATGCCAATTATCATCATTATTTTTCAGTATTTTACTAGAAATGTTAACTTAAGCAAAAAGAGAAGAAAAATAAATTGAATGAATTAGAAGAGACAATGAGAAAACAAAACTATCACTCTTTGTAGATGATAGGATGGTATACTCAGAGAATCCTAGAGAATCAACTAAAAGATGACTTGAAATAATTAACAACCTTAGAAAACTTACAGGATATAAAATAAAACCAACATGAATCATCAGCATTTCTATACATCATCAACAAAATCCAGCAGCAAAGGACAGAAAGAGAAAATCCAATTAGAATGAAGGTTGACAATATAAAATATTCGGGAGTCTACCTGCCAAGCCACACCCAAGAATTATATGAACAAAATTATAAAACACTTTTCAAACAAATAAAGTCATATCTAAACAATTGTAAAAATATCAATTGCTCAGGAGTAGGCCAACTAATATAATAAAAATGACAATTTTACCTAAATTAATTCCCTTAGTGTCATAGCAAACAATCTACCAAAAATTATTTTATTCAGTTAGAAAAAAACAATAAAAAATTTGACTGGAAGAATAAAATGATAAGAATATCAAGTTAAAAATGCAAAGGAAGGTGGTGTAGCAGTGGTGTAAAGCAGCAGTCATCAAAGCTGTTTGATAGTGGCTATGAAATAGTGTTGTGGATCAGTGGGATAGGTTAAATTTAAAAGACACAGTGGCCAATGGCTATAGTAATCTATTGTTTAATAAATACAAAGACTCAAGCTTCTGGGATGAGAATTCACTATTTGACAAAACCTGCCAGAAAAAGTGGAAAACAGTATGGCAGAAACTAAGTATAGACCAACATCTTACACAGTGTACCAAATATGGCCAAAATGGCTGCATGATTTAAATATAAAAGGTGATACCATAAGCAAATCAGGAGAGCAAGGAATAGTTTGCCTGTCAGATACAGGGATAAAGGAAGAATTTATGACTAAACATGAGCTAGACACCATTATTATATGCAAAAGAGATCATTTTGATTACATTAAAATCATTTGCTAAATATAGTTAATAAATTGATTATTAATCATTTGAAAAAAAGTGGAAAAGGACCCACATGTAAAAAACAAGAATTATAGCAGCTCCTTTTGTGATGGCAAAATATTGAAAATTGAGGGGACACCCACCAGTTGGGGAAAGGCTGACCAAGTTGCAGTAATGTAATGCAATACCATTACAATACTAGAAATGATGAGCAGGCATATTTCAGAAAAATCTGGACTTACATGAAGTGATGCTAGTGAAATGAACAGAACCAGGAGAATATTGTACACAGCAACAGCAACATTTTGCAATGATCAACTATGATAGACTTAGATCTTCTCAGCAATATAATGATCTAAGGCAATTATAAAAGACTCACAACAAAATGCTATCCACATCCAGAGAAAGAATTATGAAATCTGAATGCAGATAGCAGCATGGTGTTTTCATTTTTTTATTTTTTGTTTTTTCTTTCTTGTGGTTTCTCCCTTTTTTTCCTAATTTTTCATTCAGAACATGACTAATATGGAAATATGATCAATTTAATTGTACATGTATAACCTATATCAGAGTGATTACTTTCTCAGGGAAGGGGAAGAGGAGGGAAAGAGGGAGAAAATTTGGAACTCAAAATCTTATAACAGTGAATGTTGAAAAGTATCTTTACATGTAATTGGAAAAAATATATATTAAGTGGAAAGAAGCAGAGTTGGAGGAATAACAGAGACAGTGACCACTATCTTCTGATTCCAATAGGAGATTTTAATCAGAAATGAAGATAAAGGTTCGCTATTTCTCAATAGTGGGTAATGTAAGGAGAAATGGTTCAACTCAACATAAAGAAGACTTCCTAGTAATTACAACTCTTGCACAATATAATTGGTTGTCTGAGAAGAATTGGCTGTCCTGATATGGAGGTCCTCACATTGAAGCTGGATCAAAAATAGTAGAATTATACTTGGAGATATTCATCTTTCAGGAATGATATGAACTCTTCATAGACCCTGATCTCAGAAGGTAGCATGATAATGTGGAAAAGTATTGACTGGGGAGTTAGAGAAAGCTGGGTTGAAATCCCACCTATCTTGCTGACCACCTATATTACCTTGGGCATGCCATATAATTTCTCTGAGTTTCAGCTTCCTCATTTATAAAATAAAGGGATTTAGACTGTGTGTCTGGTTCCCCTGTCTCTCAGCTCTAGAGCTATTAACCAATTATCATGATCACTAATGTTCATTTGATGTTAAAGGAAGGTAATATAAATCAACAGAAGAGTGGGATACACATATACAGCTATATAAATACATTACACATACACACACATATACATATAAAATTATGACTACAGGACAATGTCCCTTTCCTGCTTAAATGGTTTGAATTTGAAGGGATTGCAAATATTTAACTGGGGAAATAGTATAAAGCATTGATACAGAAATTTCTTCCATTCACCTTGATGAAATTATAGAGCAGGGAGTTTAGTTTTTGTCTAGAATTTAATGGGTTTACAGGATGGTAGTGCCAATTTCAGTAAAAAAAATTATATGTTGGAATAGCAACTAAAATAAAAAAAATAGCCAATTCTTGTGAACCTGGAGATTGGGGTCACAGTTTATGTGTTCAGGGCTCATCTAACATTACTGAATTCATTTTCCCCTTTCAGTTAGATTCCTTACCATAAGAATAACTTAGGCCAGGAGAGTTTGGGAGAGAATCCTTGAGATTAAACTCAACAAGTACATCTTGAGCTCCTCACTGACTCCCTTTATCTTTGTAGAGGGAAAAATGTTGGCTTTGTTTTTGTTTGTTATTTTACGGTTTATTTCTATTAGTCTGGCTTTTTTTTTTTGGAGGGTGAGAGAAAGATCCTTATAAGCTGCAGTTGTATAAAAGGGAAGATATTTACCTAAGCTGATAGAGGTAATAAATAGGAGATCCAGAATTCAAAATCAGATCTTTTGGCACCCAGTTATTTGTGGTTTAATGAAATAGTGGAATATTTTCTGATTTTTGATGATGGTAGAAGGAAGATTATTAGTTTTTGGCCAAGAGATTCCCATACAAGGATACCATAATTTGCTTTATTCACTCTATCTATATTATCTTATATTTTGTGTGTTTGTTGGAAAAAAAGGAAGCCACATTTATTTATCCTTTATTTCCTTGTGCTGAATGCTATACAAAACAACTAAGTGAACAAAGCCCAAGTTCTGCAGTGGCTTAAAAAAATTCAAATCAATTAATGTAAATGTAGAAATAGAAACGATAATGAAAATTTAAGGGAGGGAGGTGAATGGTTTGTATGCAGAGTGCTTGAATAGATTATACTGTACTTGACAAGAGGCTGTGAGGAAATGACCTGAAAACTTGCACCAGTTTCCTGAATTGCTTTCTCTTTCTGTTGTCTTTTTGGAGTTAGGCAGGGAAACAACATGTGTAAAAAGCAAGTAATTGCTTACATTTAGATAATAGTTACTTTTTCTTCTAGATGATATTTTCTTTCTTGTAAAATTTACACTTTTTAAGTGGCCTAAGTTATTTTACATATTATTACTTCTTAACACGGCTCAGCTTAGCATAAATTAAAATGATCATCTATTTTATTTACATAGATTTATAAGAATACGCATGATAGCACTCAAAATCTATTTAAACTTTTCATCTTCTAAACTAGAAAGAAAGCCAAAAACAATAAATTTAAGCATTCAAATTATATATAAAGTTGATATAACTGATATAAAACTCAAAGAAAACTATGAAATTCAAAAAGTAATATTCTCTGCTAAGTTACAAGTGATAAATGTGAATTCTGATTCAACTTCCTTTGAAATGTATTCCAAAATGAATAGAGACAATATACATAAAGCTCTGGGAAAAAAAATTATATATATATATATACATATATATATATATATACATATATATATATATACACACACACACACACACACACACACACATATATATTTATAGCCATACAGATGTATTTGATTTTTCCTAGACCTTGACTTCATTGATATAAGAATCTCCAGGTAATAAACTTACCCTTCTCTGTGTGTATGTATGCTTTTATATGTATTTGTGCTTTGTAAATGTATATAGTGTGTGTTTCTCCTCCTCATTCTTCCTATACGTCTTCAAGACAAAATTGGATGTCCACTTCTTAAGGAAGTTGGAGGGAGAATCTTGTTCAATTACAGGACAGATCAGACTATTTTCTTATTCTAAGACTCTGTGACAAGTTTCCCATCAACTTCTCACAAAATGGATTTCAGATTCTAGCTGAATTATGCATCATACCCTTCCCACAACATTCTGAAAAAGTTATCATCCGGCATTTTTTAGTACCATTATTAATGATTAATTTATTATCTATTGTGACATCCCATTCCATTTTGTAGCTTTCCTTGCTTGATTCCAGAGTTCTACCATAAAGACATTATAGGCTCCCTAAAGCACCTACTATCTATACCCCATAAATTAAAAATTAGGTCTACTTTTTCTTGAACAGTTTGCTGTTATTTCCTGACATTAAATTTTATAAGTTGGAGGCAGTATGAATCAGTAGATAGGGGGACATCAGTGGGGTCAAGAAAACCTGGTTTCAAATTCTGCCTCCAACATATATTGACTGGACAACCATTGGCAAATCACATAACCTTGCATTATCACATGTGACTCTCTGAGACTATAAGTTATAGATGAGTTTCAATGTGTTAGTGATCAGATTTATCCACAAAAATGAACTTATGAATTTGGACTTTTTTTAAAGCATATTCTTCCCAAAGATAGGGATTATATTTCTCCATTTCTCACAATGATGTATGTTACTAAAGTGAGTAAGTGCTCCATAAATGTTGGCCAAATGATTTTACTGATGTACAGAGTTTATTACATAGCAGGCTTAGAAACACATTCTAGGCACCTATTTTTTTCCAACTTATAAAAAAAGAATATATATATATTTTATTTAGAGTGTGAGCTCTTTCACAGCATAGACTTCTCTTACTTTTTTTGGATACTCAGTGCTTAACAGTGTCTAGCACATGGTAGGCCCTAAACAAATGCTAATTAACTGATTGAATTAAAAGCAAATTCATAACATTCATTACTATTTGTAAATAAGCATAAAATAAATCAGATAGTGTTGAAGTAAGATGTTTACATGTTTATGACAAACAACTGAAGCTTAAAATTATTAGTTACTCATGAGTAAATAAATTGGAGACAGAATTGAAGGGATCCCAATTTTAAGGAAACTACTAACCCAACAGTAGAGTGATTAAAGTTCTTTTTTTTCTTGGCATAAACATAAAAGCTTTGAAGCTTATTTTCAATTTTTGAAGAAAATCTAATCTGACAAATCCACTTTGAAATGGATGGCAGTGCTGGTGATCTTTTAGATATTGTAAACCAACATTTTATGGTAGGATTTGATATCAAAGTGGTCTTGGGATATTCTCTCTGAAAGAGGATTTTGTAAACTTCAGTTGTTTGGAAACCTCTTCTGTTATAAATTATCTTGTTGAAAAGTATTAGTTTTTTTTTCTATGATCAACTGGAAAAAATGGTCTATACCACTATTGATTAGAGAAATGTAAATTAACAACTCTGAGGCACCACCTGACACCTATCAATCAGAGTGACTCATATGATAGAAAAGGAAAATAACAAATGTTGATGGGGATATGGAAAATAAGGACATTAATATACTCTTGGTGGAGCAGTGAATTGATCCAACCTTTCTGGAGAACAATTTGGAACTATGCTCAAAGGGCAATAAAACTGTGCATACACTTTGACCCAGCAATAACACTACTAGATCAGTATCCCAAAGGGATTAAAGAAAAAGGAAATAGATCTATATATGCAAAATATTTTTAGCAGTTCTTTTTTTGTGATGGCAAAGAATTTAGAAAGTGAGGGCATAGCATCCATTGGGGAATAGCTGAACAAGTTGTGGTATATGAGTGTGATGGAATAAAATTGTGCTATAAGAAATATTAAGCAGGATACTTTCAAGAAAACATGGAAAGATATACATAAACTGATGATGAGTGAAGTGAATAGAACCAGGAAAACATTGTACACAGCAACAGCAATACTATACTATGAACAACTGTGAATGACCTGACTTAAGATGAAAAATGCTGTCTACCTCCAAAGAAAGAACTGAGAAGAGTCTGAATGTAAATCAAAGCATATATTTTTTTTCCCCTTAATTTTCTTTATGAGTCTCATTTTGGTTTGCATTTTCTTTTGCAACCTGGCTAATATGGAAATGTTTTGCATATTGACTCATGTATAATCTATACCCAATTTCTTCCCTTCTCAAGGGAGAGGGGAAAAAGGGAGGGAGAGAATTTGGAACTCAATTTTTTAAAAATGTTAAATGTGTATAATTGATAAAAATTAAATTAAAATTAAATGTTAAAAAGGAATTCCTAATAAACCTAGAATACAAGAAAAAAAGTATTAGCTTTTTGTTCAGTTTTAAAATGTTGCTTATCAAAATAATAACTAAATATGTCTGTTTTGAAGAGGTTGATAAAACTTAAATTTTGTTGTGAATATTTAAATATGATATGTATATTTATATTTCTTTCTACATATTTAAAAATAAATTTTAAAACAACAAAGCAGAAGTTTTATGGACCAAATATGTTAGGGAAGGAGAGTTAACAATTAGCAGAGCACACTTTCAAAATGTCCTGGTTTTGTTGAAATATTGGATTTTTCTGGATGTATGATGAAACATTCTGTAAAACCTTTGTTTTTAATCTGGGGTCTCTGGACTCCTCCACCTCCACTGCAATAGCCTTGTGTTCCTGAAGATGCATCAGCTATGTGTTCACTCTGATTATTAAATTCCTGCCAGGAACCACTAATTTATGAAGACCACAGATCACAAATTTTCATTTGCTTCTTAACTCAAATTGACTCTCTACTTTTCTACTTTGAGCCCATACCATACTACCTGATCCACCCACATACTTTCCATCTCCCTTTGATGTGTTGCCTTTTCTTCAACAGAATTGTGGTGAGTAAAAATGACATTGAATAAACTGAGGCAAGGTATCCAGGCAATATAATAACTTATTAACAGTGACATCTATAACTGTTTATAAATGGGTCAGACTGTTCTCCCCTCAAGGACGGGTTAGGTACTAGGAAAGTCTTATGATTAGGTACAATGGAGGAAGTGGGCAAGTTTTCAGGTGTGGCACCTAATACCTTCTCTTACCCTTAAGGAATTCTAATTACTTTACTTTATGAGACTCACCAGCCTCCAGTAAGAGCTAGAAAAACAAAACCACCCCAATAAGGACCTTTCCTTTCTTCTCCTTCTCCTGGGAGACCAACTCATTCCTAACTTTGATAAGGAAAAGCAAGGACTGCAGAGTCATCCCCTTGAGGAGGGCCTAGCCTAAATTAATTCTCTGTTTACCTATAAACAAAGCAAGGCTAGCTAGCAAATGCTCCAGGGGTATAACCATGATGTTAGTTCCCACAGGGATTGTCTTTTGAGAAAAGGGGTTTGACAAAATAGGATTTTTTTAAAGAAATCAGGGTTAAGTAACTTACTCAAGGTTACACAGGCAGTTGTTTCTGGGTGTGGTGCTAAGTATCTGAGCTGGATTTGATCCCCAGGTCATCCTGACACTGAAGCCAGTGCTCTTACTCTCTGAGCCACCTGGCCTCCCCTAAGCAATTGGGGTTAAGTAACTTGTTCAAGGTTACATGGCCAGGTGTTTCTGGGTGGGTAATAAGTGTCTGAGCCCAGATTCGATCCACATGTCATCCCGACACTGGAGCCAGTGCTCTTACTTGCTGTACTACCTGGCCGCCCTACAAAATGGGATTTGACAAAATGGGTAATAGGATTATAGAGTAATACCAATTACTGAATGATACAGCATAATATTTTTATGTTCAGAATGTAAGATCCTTGAGAGCAGTCACTGTCTTTACCCCTAGTGCTTTAGCACAGTGCCTGGCACATAGAAAATGCTTAATGTCTGTCTGTCTATCTGTCTATCTATCTATCTGTCTGTCTGTCTGTCTGTCTATCTATCTATCTATCTATCTATCTATCTATCTATCTATCTATCT
>NW_027185698.1:5267861-5298800 GCF_028583685.1 Petaurus breviceps papuanus
TCTATCTATCTATCTATCTATCTATCTATCTATCTATCTATCTATCTATCTATCTATCTATCTATCTATCTATCTACCTATCTATCTATCTATCTAGGAGGGAGGCTAATCTGTTTCCTCAAAGACACTGATATTAGCTCACAATATCTGTACCAGTAGAGGAAGTGCCCAATTTCATAGCATAATGCACCTATTGACATTTTGAAACCCTATTATAGTGGAAGTATCATTGGGTCTAAAATCTGGAGACCCATGGGCTCAGATCTCAGTTCTGACAATTTCTAAGTTTTTGAAGATCATAGGGTTTGGGGTTAAATGACTTGCCAACATCAAATTTGTCAATGATAAAAGGTAGTTCTTACATTTACCTACTACTTCAAAGGACTGTCATAGATAAATGTAACTTATCAAAATGAAAATGCTTTAGAAATATGAGCTATTGTTATAAACAGGAGATTCACTTAAGCTCTCTGTACCTTAGTTTTCCCATTTAGAAAATGAAGATAAAAATAACTATCTTAACCACCCATAATATTGTTATTAGACCAAGAAAAGAATTTAGGGGCCATCTAATGCAATCCTGTCATTTTGCATAATGATCTGCCCAAAGTTATATAAGTAGAAGCAACAAAGAGAGAATATGTACAGAGTTCCTGGGACTCCAGAGCCAAAATTCTTTCGTGTGTATCACATTTTCTCTCTAAATAATGGATTAGAATTCTGCGATAGTAATTATTATCCCCATTTTTGGGGGTGAACTTAGGAATGGATTATCCAACTTCTTATATCCAATTGTATTTTGTGCCGCTAAAATATTTTGCTATGACCTGGGCTTTACCATCTATAAGGGTTAGATTTAGGGTTTACACAGTACCTATTTTTTAAGGTTTATAGGTGAAACAAACCAGCTTACAAGGCACTTGGCATTTGTACAGTCAGTTGAATATGTTCATGTTTGGCCTTTCTGAAGTCCATATGCTATCCTGCCTTCCTTCTTTCATCACCTCCACGTTCTAGGAGAAGAGGTTAGAGATAGTATAGCATCTGGGCCCCATTTCCTCTGCTGAAGGAGAAGACCCATTTACTCTGGGTCACTGAATAAAAGGAAGAAAGTAGCCAGGTGTAACAGGAGGTATTAGATTAAGTCTCTGGAGCTTGTAAAGTTATCTGTGTGAGCTGGTAAGTTCACTTATTATTTTTTTAGTGTCTACTTCATGATTTAAAGAAGTATCAAAACAGCACTAGGAGTATCTTACATAGTGAAAAATTCTTGCTAGAGCCAGGGAGTGGCTATGTAGATGAGTTGTATATATGAAAGGACATAATTTTCTCAACACCCTAGCTACCATTTAAAAATAAGAACAGGTGGGCTCTATTCTGAACAAATGCAGGGAAAAAAAGCATTGTGGCTAACATCCCAGGTATAAGATTTACAATGGTATGGGAAGTTGGAACTATCATATCAGTAATAATTACTAATGAATTCACATTACCAAAAACTCCTAGGCAGAGGGAAATTTCTTTACCTTTTTTTGGTATCTTTTGTGTGTTTATATTTTTAAATGAAGGCCAAATGGGAATCTCATTCATTCAAAACACATTCAAAGACACCTATATTGAGAGTTGTGAGAAATTTGAGTAGAGAAGAAAAAATAACATTTTTACCTAGGATGTTAAGATTAGAGATAATAGATCTGGAAATCAACACAATAGAGTTAATGACAAAAAACATGGGATTGTATAACAGCACCAAAGATGAAAGCACACAAAGAGAAGTGGCCCTATGACAAATTAGGGGAACAGCTAAATTTAAGGAGAAATAGGATGACAGAGATCTAGCAGAGAAGACAGAGAAGAAATGATCAAAGAGATAGGAGAATGATGAAAATGTAGGGTCATAGGTACAAAGGAAAAAATTAACATTCAAAAGGAAAAGTTGTTGATGGTATCAAACATGTTTGGGATTTATTTCCTTAGACAATTTTGTGAAAATGACATGTGGCCTGTATTTCAGCAGAAGTTTAACTATGTCATGTATATGAATAATTTAAGTGGCTACTCACATGTACAATTTTCTTTGAATCAAATTGACATAGAAGAGGGAAAATCACCTCAATAATAGCAATTTTTTAATTTCAGAGAAAGTCATAATATATCCAAATATGGAGAAATTGTAAGTTTTTTGGTCTTTTTAAAAAATTGAATATTGCACATTAATTATTTGGAAGATCAAAAGATAAAAAATAGTTGAGGGACACATGCTAGCTCCCAGTGGGAGTAGCTAATGAGGAAGTTTGAATCTTAACACCTAAACCATGTCTGAAATGTGTCAGATTTGGAGTTTGCCTTTATACTAATCAAGGGGTTACCTGGATTTGGGAATATGCTATATAATTATACCATGCTCACTGGATTAGAGCTTACTAAAAGTACAGAAAACAGAGGCAGAGTATTGGTAGGTGGGCCCTGTATCATTAGGATTTCATAAATTCATGATGACCACACCCTAAGCAGCTCCATCTTATAGGAGATAGAATGACAGAATTGGATTGAGGAAAACCTGAGAATAAATCTACCCTGACTACATACTAGTTGTATGGCCATTAGCAAGTAACTCTCAGTTTCAGTTTCCTCATCTGAAAAAGGAAGATAATGGGGGATGGAGTCAAGATGGAAGAGTAGAAACAGAACTTCCACTGGACTCTGGCTCTCACCACATCCAATTCATGTAAAAGGTGACTCTGAAGAAACTTTGGAGCTACATAACCCACAAAATGACACAGAGAAGCTAACCTCCCACTGAGAACAGCCCAGCAGGATGGCAGCGAGTGGCCAGTGCAGTGCTCTGGGAGCTGACCCCAGTCCCAGGAAAACTCAAGGTTTTAGCCAAAGGATAAGGCCTCACCAGCCACTGGCTGGAGGGACTTCAGATCACCAACAGCTGTGGCAGCTTCAAGAATTATCAACCCATAGATGCTAAGGACAAAGTGAGAGGTCAGTGCATTGTGGACTTTGGGATCCTATAGTTTGGTAGTATGTTGGCCTTTATTCCCTGGAGGTAGAAGTCACTGAGGCATCACCACTTGGCAGCTTTAGCTCCTCGCCTGAAGATTGTAAGGGGACCAAGCAACCAGTCTGAGGGGTAATCTCTCTTGCTTTAACATGCTTGGATTGGGATTGCAGTCTAGGGTGGAGGTCCTGGGGTGTGTGACCAGTTTGCCAGAGTGTATAGAGGCTTCAGAGAGGGCACACAATTAATACTTTAAGCAGCTGAAAACCCCCCAGCATTTGTTACAAAGCTCCCCTGTGGGGTAGTTGAGTCCTACTGTGGCAAAAAAAAGCCCAAAAGGCAAGTAATTGAGTGTCAACATGAGTAAACTAGAGAAGCAAAGCAAACAGAGGAATCCAAAATTAGACTCCTGTTTAGGGGACAAAAAGGATCAAAGCATGGAAAATGAGGTAGACAGTGAAGTCAGAACTCCTGCACCAAAAGCTTCCAAGAAAAATACGAGCTGGTTACAAGCCATAGAGTAGCTTAAAAAATTATTTTGAAAATCAAATAAGAGAAGTGGAGGAAAAATTGGGAAGAGAAATGAGAATGATGAAAGAAAATTATTAAATGAAAGTCAACAACCTGACTGAAGAAAATAACACCTTAAAAAATAGAATAACTCAGATGGCAAAAGAGGCTCAAAAAGGCAACGAGGAGAAGAATGCCTTAAAAAGCCAAATTTGCCAGATGGAAAAACAATCTCCAAAACTCACTGAAGAGAATCATTTCTTCAGAATTAGATTGGAGCAAATAGAATCTAGTGACTTTATGATAAATCAAGATATTATTAAACAGATTCAAACACATGAAAAGATACAAGGCAATGTGAACTATCTCATTGGGAAAACCACTCACCTGGAAAAGAGATCCAGGAGAGACAATTAAAAAAAAAATATTGGACTACCTGAAAGCCATGATCAAAAAAACAACCGAGAAATCATCCTTCAAGAAATTCTCAAGGAAAATTGTCCTCATGTTTTAGAACAGAGGGAAAAATAGAGTTTGAAGGAATCCACCAATCACCTCCTGAAAAAGATCCAAAAAATAAAACTCCTATGGATATTATAGCCAGGTTCTGGAATTCCCAGATAAAGGAGAAAATTTTCCAAGCAGCCAGGAAGAAGCAATTTGAACACTGTGGAAAAACAATCAGGATAATACAGGATCTGGCAGCTTCTACACTGAGGGATCAAAGGGCTTGGAATATGATATTCCATAGATCAAAGGAGCTGGGATTAAAACCAAGAATCACCTACCCAGCAAAACTGAGTATCATGTTTCAGGGGAAAATATGGCCATTCAGTGGAATAAATGACTTTCAAGCATTCTTGATGAAAAACCAGGATTGAATAGAAAATTTGACATTCGGATACAAGAAGCAAGAGAAGCATGAGAAGGTAAACAGGGAAAAGAAATCATAAGGAACTTATCAAAGTTGAATCAATTACGAATTCCTGCATGGAAAAACAATAATTGTTAACTTATGAAACTTTTTCTCAGTATGAGAATAATTGAAGGGAATAGAGATGTATACACACATTCACATATATGTCTATATAGGAGGGTATATGGGCATATGAATACATATGTGAATGTGTGCATATATGTGTACAGGTGTACATAGGGGGAACAGGACCAATTTAATGGGAAAGGATGATACTTAAAAGATTAAGAGATGAGAGTTAAAAAATAGAGTTTGAAGGAATCCACCAATCACCTCCTGAAAAAGATAAAAAAGATTAAGATAAAAAGATTAAGAGATGAAATTAAGAGATGAGAGACAAATATAATGAGAGGAGATGGGGAGAGACTGATTGGGGTAAACTATCTCATGTGAAAGAGGAAAGGGAAAGTGTTTGCAGAGGAGGGGACAAACAGGAAGTCAAAGGGGAACCTTATTCTCATTAAGTTTGGCTTGGGAGGGAATGACATACACACCAAATATGGTATCTTACCCTACAGGAGAGTGGGGGGGGGAAGGGAATGAGAGGGGGTCATGGTACATACTATAGTGTGCAAATATATGTACAAATATAAATATGAAACTGAACATTACATGGAACAGATCCAAGACCTAATGAATTATTTTTCATCTTTTTTATAACCAGAGAAAATAACATAGCCAAGGGAAAACATCCATCATTGCAAAGTTATTTAAATAAACAGCCTCCTGGATGAGCCAATAGCTTCATAAATGGCAACTTTTCCACATTAAGTATCAGGGATCTGTACACAAAAGGCAGTTCAACTTTTCAGTGTTTTCAACCATCCCTATAGCCTCATATATGAAAGAGAGTAATGGGTATTACTGGATAGTGTGTTGGTAATGGATTAGGAGAAAAGTGCCACAAAGGTGCTCAGGACTTCTCAGTCAAGTATCACCTGATGACATTGTCACAGAATCACAGAATCTTGGCATGAACAAAGGAAACTAACCTCAGATACGAAATAAGCATTCTTCCACAAAATTTGTCAGATGATCATATAATTTCTGCTTAAATACTTCAAAAAATGGAAATTTTAAGGTAGCCTCTGAATTATATGACATCCTATAAATGTATATTCATTTTATATTTGATATGCATGTGCATATTTATATCTATATAAATATAGAAATATACATATGTTTATTAGCTGAATGAACATATTAATGTGATTAATGTTTACCTGGAGTTCTTTTGTGTTGTGACCTAGGAATCTGTGCTTTGCCTTGTGATGTACTATATTTTTCTGAAAGATTTTGATTCAGGTATAAGTGGCAAAATGCTTATTTATGGATTACACACAATTGGCAGATAATACTTAATATTTAAAATAACAAAATCAAGAATGAAAAATGTCTTGCCAGGTAGGAATAATGGGCCAAATATAAAATTAAATTTGAGTGATTGATAAATGTGAAATCCTATGATGGTGTTTTTTCAAAATAAACTGCACAAGTGGGCAAACATGGATAGACAATAGTTCATGTGAAAAATGTCTTAAGTTTTTAGTAGACTGTGTTCTTTTTTTTTTTTTTAAAGCAATCAGGGTTAAGTAACTTGCTCAAGTTTACATGGCCAGATATTTCTGCGTGTGGTGCTGAGTATCTGAGCCTTGATTTGATCCAGGTCATCCCGACACTGGAGCCGGTGCTCTTACTCTCTGAGACACCTGGCCACCCCTAAGCAATTGGGGATAAGTAACTTGCTCAAGGTTACACGGCCAGGTGTTTCTGGGTGGATGCTAAGCGTCTCAGCCTGGGATTCGATCATCCCAAAACTGGAGCCGGTGCTCTTACTCGCTGTGCTACCTGGCCGCCTGTATCAGCAATGCCATATTCACGTCTATAGAGATTACAAATATGCTGATATAATTATCCATCACAAAATACGTCAGGTTTGCTATTTGGGGAAATAAACTAGAAAATTTATTAAGATACCAAAAGACTGAGTCCCAAAACCAGAAAGTGAAAGCCATCAGAGTAGTTATGACATTGGCACAGGTAGATAAAGTAGAAAGCACCCACATTTTCAAGCCCTCAAAACAGAACAGGCTACCTCAGGCAAAGGTCCTCCTCTCCCCACTCACAGCAACCACCCAGCGCCCTGGAAGCGGGCTCCCAGCAGCTCCGGCCCCTGGCAGTCCTCAGCAGGAGTCCTTAGCAGAAAGTCCTGCTCCCAGCAGCTTATCCCTACTTTTACACATAAGGCGATAACTTGTTAGCAGCACCCAGCCTCTCCTGCACACTCCTGCCAGTTCTTTGCCTGGTTCTATGGGTATTGCTTTCAAACATCTTTCCAAATCTCCAGGTTCTCCCTCTTTTAGCCTTGGTTCCCAGTTTTCACAGGGCCCTGTGCTTTTAGCCCATTCTCTGGCTAGAGAGGAATAAGGCAAATCCTCCCATCCTGGAATAGCCATTTCTCCCTCTAAAGCCCCACTGCTGATACACCGCCCCAACTGTGTTCTTATTATTAGTCAATAATGTGATATGGCAAAGATAAAAACTAATGTGATCCTCAGCTGCACCAAAAAAAATGTTGGACTCAGGATGAGATCGTAGTCTTAGTTAGACCTCCTCTGTTGTACCATATTTTAGAAAAGGCATTGACAGGATGGAAAATATCCAGAAGTGAGTGATTACAGTGGGAAGAGAACTTGAAACTGTCATGTGTGAATGAGTCTAAAATGAGGATACTTCACCTAGAAAAGAGATTTAAGGAAAGGTTATATAGCTATCTTCCACTACTTTATGGCCTGTCAGAGAGAAGAGGGAATAGACTTGTTCTATGTGGCCCCAGAGGGAAAAACTAGGAGTAATGGGTGAACATTCTACAAAAATAAATTTTAGGTTGATATAAAGAAAAATTTCCTAACAAGGAGAGTTTGCCCAAGACTGGAAGTGCTTATATAGGGTGGTTGATTCACTGTCAAAGACAGTTGCAGTAAAAAAAAAAAATCCATTCAGTAGAAATTTTGGCCTCCGAGGACTCTACTATATCTGAAACTTGATAAGACAATGTAGTTGGTCACAAAACTACTGCTATAACATTAGCAAACCCGTGTGTACGTAACTTTCTTTGGTGGATATAGTAGAGCCATCTCTAATTGACTTATGATTATAAAATTTTCAGTGGGAGCATTCATACCTTAGAAGTCAACAAACCACTACAAGGCACAATTTATTCTTTTGTTAACTGTCTAGCTTAAAAAAGTGATGGAGAGGGGAAGCTAGGTGGTGCAGTGAACAGACACCGGCCCTGGAGTCAGGAGGACCTGAGTTCAAATCCAGCCTCAGACACTTAACACAAAAACTATCCATGTGACCTTGAGCAAGTCATATAACCCCAATTGCCCTCCAAAAAAAAAAGCGAAAAAAAAGTGGAGGAAATATTGTGAAAATTAAACTTAATAGGTGTGTCATGTACTTTTTCTTTCTCCCAGAGATAGTTATTAAATATCTACCTACTTTCATTTGTCATTTTCATTAATTGATGGGCAAATTTACTATTAAGAAAATAGAGGCAATATTGGATAGTGGAAAAGACCCCTGTATTTGATGTTAGAGAACCTTCGCTTACTCTCCAACTGTGCTTTTCATATTTATGTGCCTTTGGAAACGTCACTGAACCTTTCCAGACCACCATTTCCTCACCTGCCACTTTGATAATTTCAATTTATTAAGCTCTAAGGTCCCTTTTGTATTAAATGTTATGAACATCGGAGCTCAAAAAAAGTTGAACATTAGAGCAGAATGGTTTCAGAAAAAAACCTGGAGGCGACATATGGACTGTTGTAAAGTGAAGTGAGCAGAACCAGGACAACATTATATATAACTGAAGTATTGTATTGAAAGATTTAGCTATACTAATCAATACAAATATCCGAGAAAATTTAAAAGGACCCATGATGAAAACTGTTATTGTCTTGAGTAAAAGAACTGATGAACTAAGTAAAAATTGAAATATTCTTTTTTAACTCTATTTTCCTTGCTTTTTTTCAACATGTCTAATATGGATATATGTTTTATATCATTTTTACATGTATGATTATTATCATATTGTTTACTTTTTCAGGTGGGAGGGACTAAAGGGATGGAGAGAATTTGAAAGTCAAAAGTTATTTTTTAAAAGAATGTTAAAATAAATTTTTAAAAAGATAAATCCTTTCTCATTCAGAACACTAGAAAAATATTTGATTTAAGAAGACATTTAATGTAGGAGATGTGGTTGGTAAATTTAAGTAATTTGGGTAATTTAAACTTCTAGTCCTTATTTTTTACCTTGCTAGAGAAATTGTCATGGAAGAGTTGATATTTGAACTTACTGTTGAAGGATTGATATAAGTTCCTAATACTTAGATCTGGAAGGAATCTTGGAGATCATTACTTAATTCTCTCTAATATGTGCATACATATGATGTATATATTACATATGTATGTATATACACATGTGTGAGATGTTATATATATTGTGATAATATGTGAATATATACACATATACACACATGTAAATATGTCTATACTTTGAAATGGTGGTTGGGGGGGTCACAGGGAAGCTTGCTAATCTTTGTTGTGTGGAGAGATGTGACAGTAAGAAACTGCAGAACCAAATGGAATATTTAAAGATGTCTTTAAAAAAACTTAATGTGCCACTTGTCAGATAAATACTCAGTTTCTTAAGAGAAAGATTTAATTTACATAATTAGTGATAATTAAAAGAATAATTTTGAGTATTTTCCTTTTTCCTTCAGTACAAAGTTGGGGGGGAAGCAATGATTCCATTCAAATGTAAATACGTCAACTGAAAATTTTTTTTTATAACAATATTAACTTCTGGAATTCTAGACTGCTTAAAAGAAACTCTGCTAATCCTGATTTGGACAATGAATAACTAGGCAATTGAGTGTATGCAACATGAAGAAGTCTATTCACATAATGATCACATTGAATTTTCAAAGGTTTGTTTTTAACAAAATACATTCATGCAAAAATTGGCAGGACAAAATAAAAAAGAAAGCCATTGGCAAATCCAAATTTCATGTTGGACAATTTAGATTAACTGACAGTTGTCTTTTAATGCTCCATTGCTTTTCATGAGCATACACTGAATTTTAATACTTTGCTGATCTATTTAACTGAGTTTTCAGGCAGATAAATGTATTTAATAGTATGATGAATGCAGTCAATAAAATATCTGATCTTGCTGCTGAACGTTTATTGACTATTAGTTCATGAATGTTATTTAAATCATGAATCAAAACTTAAAACCACTGAAATAATTTTCCTTATGTTATTTTTTTAAAGTATCCATGAAGAAAGCTAAGTTTATACTTAGTAAATGTAAATGGCTTCAAGGAAAACATTTCTCCATGGTAATTTTCCTGATTATAACTCATGATTATATAGCTCCTAAGAACTTACTTACAAAGTGCTTTTCTCATAATGACCATATGATGAGGATGGTAGTGTAAATATTACCATTACCATTTTATAGGTGAGGAAAATGAGACTCACATATGTTAACAGACTTGCTCATAGTCACAATGACACAATGTCAGAAGCAGTACTTTATATAAGGTCTCTCGATTCCACACTTAGCACACATTTTACTATATTACAATGCAACTCTGAAGGTAAGGAATTTGGGCATATTTTCACCAATTTGGTGTCATGCTATTTGATTTTCACCTACACACAAACACATCCCTCCCCTTCTTACATTCCACTGATCATCTGTTATATTGTGTTGTATTATTTACTTATTGGTAAATGGAAGGATGAAAATGAGCCTGCAAAGTCTTTCAGATCCTATGCCCTAGCTGGAACCCTAGGATGAAGTTGAAATTTATATGGGATGGCTAATTTCATGACAGGTACCATGATGTGATGGGAAGCATATTGTACTGGAAATCAGAAGTACTAGTATTAGACACTGCCAGTTACTATTTGTAATCTTAGGCAAGTCACTCAACTTTTTTGACTCTTAACTAACTTATCTGTAAAAAAGGGGGGAGGCAGAGGAGAGGAAGGAAGAGAAGGGAGGGAGGGAGAAAGATGGAGGGAGGGAAGGAGAGAGAGGGGGAGAGAGAGAAGGGAATAGAGAGAGGGAGAGAGATCAACAGAGAAAGAGGGAGAGAGAGGCAGAGAAAGAGAGAGAGAGAGAGTAAGAGAGAGAGAGATCGACAGAGAGAGAGGGAGAGAGAGGCAGAGAGAGAGAGAGAGAGAGAGAGAGAGAGAGAGAGTGATGATGGTAAAGCTAGATGGAACTGGGTATGTAATTTAAATTGTATGGACTCTCTCAGATGAGCGAATAGCAATAATTATCATACTATAGGGATCATTGAAGGGAAGCTGAATGAATTTTTGGGGAATTCTTCAGAAAGGGCTTATACTTCTGGAGCAGATGACCATTTGGGTCTCTTTCACCTCAGTTTCTAGATTCTTTTTCTATAATCAACTAAAGAATTGTTTGGTCCTTTTTCTTCTATACTGGCCTCTTTTTCCCTTATTCTTATTATTATCTTGGATAGTGGCATGATCCTTTTTCTTGAAATTCCACCACCTTAGCTTCCTTTCTTTAAGAGAAGTCTGCCTCTTGCAGAATCTAAATGCCTGCATGTTATCTGTTGCTTGGCTCCCTCTGAGAGAGCTTGTAATAATTTCTAGGCTCATCCTAATCCTAGCATTTATTGCTTTACCATGTTTTTATGCTTTATGGGCTTAAAAATAAGGTTGAAAAAACTCTCTAAAAAGAGCCTAGGATTTAATTACCTCCTTCCTGTTAGCTTTTAAAAATTAGAAGGATCTCATGCTAATGATTTGCAGTTCTACCAATGTATGAATGAGCTGCATCAAGAAAACAAGTCTCATCTGTGTAAATATAGGAATTCCAAATGGAGCTAACAAAAATGACCCAATCTTCCTCAATAGTCAGTGGTGAGGAACAAAAGTGTTGTCACACACATGCAAGGTGCTATTGTTGTCCTTATGATAGAATAACAGATTTGGTGATGGGAGGGGCCTTGGATAACCTCCTCTAATCTTCTACAATTTTATAAAGGCAGTATGGTATAGTGTGTTAGATTAGGAGTCAGAAGACCTGATTTCAAATGCCCTTCCTAAGAGTTTCTCTCCTTGTACACCAAGGCAACTTACCTTACCCATATGAGGCTCAATTTCCTCACCTGTAAAATCATGATTATAGTACCTGCTATGTCTACCTCTTAGGTTTGTTTAAAGAATCAAACCCAAGTGTGCAAAGTCTTGCAGAGGGGGGAGAGGAGAAGAAAAGAGAAAATTGTAAATTCAAAAGCTTATGGTGGCAATTATTGAAAAATAAAAATAAATACGTAAATTTATTTAAAAAAATAAAAATTAAAAAGGTTAGCATCACCCATTGGAAAAAAAGTAATCAAATCAAGTAATATATGTAAAACAGTTCAGAGAATTTAAGAAATATATCAATCTGAAGTTACTCCTATTACATATAAGAAATCAAAGGTACAAGAAGAGAGAATAATATCCAAGGTTTTTCAAATAATCAGTTGACTTACAGGGAGAAAAACCCAGATCTCCTGGCAGCCAATTCAGCCCTCCCTTTGTTGTCTGATAATACCTTCAATCATCAATGATACTTCTAGATGGAATAGGAAACAGAATCTACTGATAAGAATGACTAATTCTTTGTTATTTCTATTTTCTACTATATGAATTTTAGGATAATTTACCCAATATACCTATAGTAGAGCAAGTCTATGCAAGCATTGGAGGGGATTTATCCTTCAGTCCTTTCTATAGTCTATCTGGGGAAGACACAATATCTTTCTACTTCTAATCACTACCTTGGGGGAAAAACAATTCAGATCACTCCTGAAAAATGAAACACTAAAGAATAGTGAAAGAAGCCATGATTTAAGAAACAGATGAACTAGCACAAAGTCAAGATGAATGAGTACAGGCTGGAACCTACTTGAACTTCCCCAAATTCCCCTCTAAACAACTTTAAAATAATGCCTCAAGTCCAATTCTGGAACTGAAGAACCAAACAAATTGGGGTGGGGAGTCAAGATGGTGGAGTAGACACAGGTCTTCCACTTGCCTCTAGCTTGCACCTTCCCCAATCCATATAAAAGGGGACTCTGAACAAACTTTGGAGCTACAGAACCCTCAAAATGACACAGAGAAGCTAACCTCCCACTGTGGGCATCCCAGAAGTTCAGCAGGAATTGGCCAGAACAGAGTTCTGGGAGCCAAGTCCAGCCCCCCACCAAGGATTTAGCCCCAGGGCAGGCCTGACCAGCTGTCTGCAGGAGGGACTCCAGGTCACCAGCAACTGTGGTGGTGCAGAATTAATAAAACATAGATGCTAAAGACGAAGTGAGAGGTCAGTGCACTGTGGTCTTTGGGACCCAGTAGTTGGGAGTGCATCAGCTTTTGCCCCTAGGGCAAGAAGCTGCTGAGGAGTTGGCTGTGCAGCTGCTCCCACATGGAAGCTTCAGCTCCTGGCCTCCAGGTCCTAGGGGAACCAAGCGACCAGTCTGAGGGGTAATCGGTCTTGCTTTAACCTACTTGGACTTGGATTGTACCCTAGGGTGGAGATCCTGGGGTGTGTGTCCAGTTTTCCAGAGCATGTGGAGGCTTCAGGAAAAGCACCCAACTAATACCTCCGGCAGCTGAGAAAACCCCAGTATTTGGTACAAAGCTCCCTGTATGGTAGCAGAGTCCTACTATTGCAAAAAGCCCAAAAGTCAAGTAATTGGGTGGCAATATGACCATGCAAAGGAAACAAAGCAAACAGAAGAACCCAACATTAGACTCCTATTTTGGGGAAAAAACTGATCAAAGCATGGAACAGGAGGGAGACAGTGAAGTCAGAACTACTGCACCAAAAGCTTCAAAGGAAAATACGAGCTGGCTATAGGCCATAGACGACCTTAAGAAGCAGATAAGAGAAGTGGAGGAAAAATTGGGAAGAGGAAAGATAATGATGCAAGAAAATTATGAAAAGAGAGTCAACAGCCTGACTGAGGAAAATAACACCTTAAAAAATAGACTAACCCAAATAGCACAAGAGGCTCAAAAAGGCAATGAGTAGATCATTACCTTAAAAAGTGGAATTTGCCAAATGGAAAAAGAATCTCAGAAGCTCAATGAGGAGAATCATTCCTTCAGAACTAGATCGGAGCAAATGGAAGCTAATGACTTTATGAGAAATCAAGATGATGCTAAACAAATCCAAACAAATGAAAGAATAGAACGCAATGCGAAATATCTCATTTGAAAAACCACTAACCTGGAAAATAGATCCAGGAGAGATAGTTTAAAAAGTATTGGACTACCTAAAAGACATGATCAAAGTAAAAACCTAGAAATCATCCTCCAGGAAGTTCTCAAAGAAAACTGCCCTGGTGTTTTAGAACCAGAGGGTAAAATAAAGGTTGAAAGGATCCATTGATCACCTCCTGAAAAATATCCCAAAAAGAAAACTTTTAGGAATATTATATCCAGGTTCTGGAATTCCCAGATTAAGGAGAGCATATTACAAGCAGCTGGAAAGAAACAATTTGAATATTGTGGAAACACAATCAGGATAACCCAGGATCTGGCAGCTTCTACACTGAGGGACCAAAGGGATTGGAATATGATATTCTGGAGGTCAAAGGAGCTGGGATTAAAACCAAGAGTCACCTACTCAGCAAAACTGAGTATCATGTTTCAGGGGAAAATATGGTCATTCAGTGGAATAGAGTACTTTCACGCATTCTTGCTGAAAAAAACCCAGAGTTGAATAGAAAATTTGACATTCAGATAAAAAAAGCAAGAGAAGAATGAGAAGGTAAACAGGGAAAAGAAAACCTAAGGAACTTATCAAAGTTGAATTATTAACATGCCTACATGGAAAAACAATAATTGTAACTTCTGAAATTTTTCTCAGTAGTTGAAGGAAATATATATGAGGGTATATGGGCATATGAATACATATGTGAATGTGTGTATATATATTAACAGGTATACATAGATAGAGGGCACAGCACCAATTTAACAGGAAGGGATGATACTTAAAAGGTGAAATTAAGAGGTGAGAGAGTAATATAATGACAGGAGATGGCGAGAGACAAAATGGGGTGAACTATCATATAGAAGAGGCAAGGTAAAATGGTTACAACGGAGGAGAAGAATAGGAAGGCAAAAGGGAATGGGTCAACCTTATTCCCATTGAATTTGGCTTGAGGAGGGATTGAAATACACACTAAGTAGGGTGTCTCACCCTCCAGGAGAGTAGGGGGTGGGGGAAGGGGATGAGAGGGGGGATGATGGAAGGGAGGGCAGGCTGGGGTGGAGGGAAGTTGGAAACACCCACTTTTGAAAAGATACAGGATCAAAGTAGAAAATAGAATAAGTGGGAGGTGGGACAGGAGGGAGGGAAGTATAGTCAGTGTTTTACAATGTCTACTATGTTATTGTTTTGCATTAGCCACACATGTACAACCTATATTGAACTGCTTATCTTTCCCAGTGGGTGACAAGGGAGGAAAGGAATGAATCTGGAATTCGAAGTTTTAAAATCAAATATTCAAATATATATACTATTATTAATACTATTTTACATGTAATTGGGAAATAAGACATACAGGCACTGGGGCATAGAGATCCCCTGGAAAAATCAAATTGGTATGGGAGAAAATATGGGAGGGAGCAGATTGGAAGAATGGATATCCTGTGTGACTGCTATTTTGGGGCAGTGGGTAGGGAAAAATGGGGAGAAAATTTGTAATTTACCATCTGGTGGAAATGAATGATGTAAATCAGAAGTTAATAAAGCATTTGAAAAAGAAAAAAAAGGAAAAAGAGGCATAAAAACTCCTGAAAAAAATTACACATTAAATAAAAAAATCTTTCAAATGACAAAATAGAAACAAAAATCAATAGAGTTTCTAAAAAAAGCAGAATTGTCCAAATGGAAAAAAAGAGGTATAAAAGTTAACTAAAGAAAATAATTCCTTAAAAATTAGATTTGAGGAAGTAGAAACTAATGACTTTATGACACATTAAGAAACAAAAAAAACCCTGAAAGAATGAAAAAAATAGAAGAAAATATTATTATATACGTACATACATACATACATACATATATATGTATATAATTGGAAAAATAAGTGATCTGGAAAATAAATTGAGAAAAGATCATTTAAAATTGTTGGAATACTTGAATGCCATAAGAAAAAAAAAGGAGAGATAGATTAAAGATGACATATTTCAAGATATCAAGGAAAACTTACCTGATAACCTATAATTAGAAGATAATGTATAAATTGAAAGAATCTACTAATCATGTACTGAAAGATATCCCAAAATTAAAACTCCAGGAAATAGTATAGACAAATTTTGTAACTCTCAGATCAAGGAGAAAATATTGCAAGCAACCAGAAATAAATAATTCAAATGTGGAGTCACAATCTGGATCACAAAAGATTTAGCAGCTTTTACCTTAAAGGATTGAAATGCTTGGGATGTGATATTCCAGAAAGCAAAGAAGCTAAGATTACAAACAAGAATCATCTACCCAACAAATGCTTCAGGGGGGAAATAGATATTTAAGGAAATAGAGGACTTTTAATTATTTCTGATTGAAAGACCAGAACTGAATAGAAAATTTTACTTTCAAATACAAGACTCAAGAGAGAAGAAAAAGAGAAATCATAAGTGATTTAATAAAATTAAACTGTTTACATGCTTATATGGGAAGATGATATAGGGAACTCCTAAGAACTTTGTCATTACTAGGGTACTTTCTCTGGAGGTAGATGGCATTTTTCATTATAAGTACTTCAATGTTCTTGGATCTGTCTATTACTGAGAATAGCTAAATCATTCACAGCTGATCATGATAAAATATTGCTGTTACTGTGTAGTGTTCTCCTGCTTCTTCTCATTTCACTTTGTACCAATTCATGTAAGTCTTTCTAGGTTTGTCTGAAAGCACCTTGCTCATCATTTCTTATAATGCAACAGCATTCCATCACCATCATATACTACAACTTGTTCAATCCTTCTCCAAACTATGGGTGTCCCCTAAATTTTCAATTATTTGCAACCACTAAAAAGCTGTTATACTTTTTTGCACATATAGGTCTTTTTACTTTTTTAAAACAATCTATTTGGGGTACAGACCTAGTAGTGGTATTGCTGGGTTGAAGGGTAAGCACAGTTTTATTTCCCTTAGGGTATAGTTCTAAATTGTGCTCCAGAATGGTTGGATGGGTTCACAACTTTACCAACAGTACATTAGTGTTAATGGGATGATTTGAAAAAAAATAAATTTAGGGGTGAGAAAGAAGGGAGAGGAATATAACATAAAGATCACACACTGTGACAAGGTGGGATTTATACTAGTAAATGATTTGATATTAGGAAAACAATCAGCATAATTGACTATAGACATAACAAACCAACAGAAATCATATGATCATCTCAATAGATGTAGAAAAACTTTTGACATAATATGAAACTCATCCCTATTAAAAACCACATAAAGCACAGAAATAAAATGAGCTTTCCTTAAAATGATAAGTATCATATATCTAAAATGGGGATAAATCAGAAGAAGTCCCAATAAAATCAAGGGGGAATCAAGGGTGCCCATTATCACCACTCTCATTCAGTCTTGTGCCAGAAATGCTAACTATAGCAATAAGAGAAGAAAAATAAATTGAAAAATTAGAATAGGCAATGAAGAAACAAAATGAACACTCTTTGCAAATGTTATGGTAATATATTTAGGGAATCAACTAAAGAAAAACTAGTTGAAATAATTAGCAACTTAAGTAAAGTTGTAGGTTGTAGGTTTTTTTAAACACATTTCAGCGTTTCTATATATTACCCATAAAGTCCAGCAAGAAGTGATAGGAAGAGAAAAAAAATTAAAATAATGGTGGAAAATACATAATTTGGGGGATTCTACCTGCCAAGATAAACCAAGGAACCATATAAATACAATTATAAAACACTTTTCACAAAAATAAAGAGAGATCTGAAAAATTGGAAAAAATATTAATTGCTCGTGGTTTGGTTGAGCCAATATAATAAAAATAATAATTCTACCTATATTAATTTACTTATTCAGTGCTGTACCAAATAAACTACCAAAAATTATTTTATAGACCTAGAAAAAAATCATAATAAAATTCATTTGGAAGAACAGTCATTAATAACAAGAAAAGTAATGGGAAAAAATATGACAGGTGTTAGCCTAGCTACAGAAGATCTCAAAGTTTATTACTAAAAAGTGGTAATCATTAAAACAATCTGGTACTTACTAAGAAATGGAGTGGTACATTGATATAATAGTTTAGGTCCACAATATATAGTAGTAAATCACTAAATGACCACAGTAATCTAGTGTCTGATAAACACAAAGACCCATGCTTTGGGGACGAAAACTCATTATTTGACAAAATTTGTTGGCAAAAGTGGAAATTAATTTGACAGACAATAGGTATGGAACATCTCACATTGTATATTGAGATAAGGTCAAAATGGGCATATGATTTATTAGACATAAAGGATGCTATCATTAGCAAATTGGGACAGTATAGACAATTTTAACTGTCAGATCTATGGATAAGGAAAGAATTTAAATTTATTGCCAAACAAGAGTTAGAGAGTATTACAGGAATCAAAATGTGTAATTTTGATGACATTTAGTTTAAAAGATTTTACATAAGCAAAATAAATTCTATCAAGATTAGAAGGACAGTAGGAAACTGGAAATTTTTATAGCAAATTTCTCTGATAAAAGGCTCATTTTTAGAATATATAAAGAGGGGGCAGCCAGGTAGCACAGCGAGTAAGAGCACCAGCCCCAGAGTCAGGATGACCTGGAATCAAATCCGGGCTCAGACACTTAGCACCCACCCAGAAACACCTGTCCATGTAACCTTAAGCAATTTACTTAACCCCAATTGCTTAGGGGTTGCCAGGTGGCTCAGTGAGTAAGAGCACTGGCCCCGGTGTAGGGATGACCTGGGATCGAATCTGGGCTCAGATACTTAGCACCACACCCAGAAATAACTGGCCATGTAACCTTGAGCAAGTTACTTAACCCCAATTGCTTAAAAAAAATAACAAAATATATAAAGAACTTAGTCAAAATCATAAGAATACAAGTCATTCTCCAATTGAAAAATGGCCAAAGATATGAACCGGCAGTTTTCAGAAGAAATCAAAGCTATGAATAGTTATATAAAATATTGTTCTAAATCTCTACTAATTAGAAAAATGTAACATTAAAATAAATTAAGTAAAAATTAAAAGGTAAATTAAATGTTAAGTACCATCTCACACTTATCAGTTTGGCTAACATGAGCAAAAAGGAAAATGACAAATGTTAGAGGATATGCACTATTGGTAGACTTATGAACTGATCTAAGTATTTTAGAGAATTATTTGAACTTTGTTGAAAGAGCTCTAAAATTGAAAAAATCCTTTGACCTGGCAATGCTATTACTTAGTCTATATCTGAAAGAGATCAGAGAAAAAGGAAAAGAACCTATGAGTACAAAAAAAAATTTATGATACTTCTTTTTCTCGTAGCAAAGAACTGGAAATTGAAGGGATGCTTATCAGTTAAAGGATGGCTGAACAAGTTTTGGTTTATGATTGTGGTGGAATACTATTTTGCTATAAAAAGTTATAGGCAGGATGCTTTCAGAAAAAACTGGAAAGACTTATATGAACTGATGCAAAGTGAAGTAAGGAGAATCAAATGAAGATTGTAGATAGTAACAACAATATCGTACAATGATCAACTGTAAATGACTTAGCTACTCTGACCAAGACAATGATGCAAGATAATTCTGAAGTACTCATGATGAAAAATACTATCTACTTCCAGAGAAAGAATTAATTTAATCTGAATTCAGATCAAAGCATATTTTTGGAGTGTTTGGAAGGAGTAAGGCAGGGCATTTGGGTTTAGGTGATGCTCAAGTTCACACAACTAGTAAGTGTTAAGTGTCTGAGGCTGGATTTGAACTCAGGTCCTTGTGATTCTAGGGCCAGTGCTCTATTTATTGCACCACCTACCTGCCCATAGAATGTTAATTTTTATATGTAATTTTTAAAAAAGATGAGAAAGAAAATTAAATTCTTGATCAATTTTTTTTAAACGAATCAGATAACCTTGTTTTTAGTCTTGGTCCTCTCAAGTACTTATTCTGTGCACTGGGGTTAGTAATTTTCCCAATTTGGACCCTATCTTCCTCCTTTGTAAAACAATAAAAGATTAGAGTAAATTATCTCAAAGGACCATTCTAGCTTTCTGCTTCTATGATCACAGTTAGTACTGCTTTAGGGAGGCCCTCTCCTGAATGTCCTGTGTGTGCTATTATAATACTCTTTGTCAATAACAACTAAAATTTTAAAGCATTTTGAGGTTTGAAAAGAGCTTTAAAAAGAACTTCATTTTATTCTCACAACAATACTTAGAGGTAAGTACTATCATTTTCACCATTTTACAGATGAGGAAACTGAAGGAAGCAAAGGTTAAGTAACTTCCCCATGGTCACAGAACTAATAAGCATCTGAGGCTGGATTTGGACTCAGGATTTCCTGACTCTAGGTCCAGTGCATCTATTGTTATCCCCGTGCCCCCATTTTAGTGGTGATTTGTCTTCCACTATACATTCTTGCTGTGCCCCCTTTATAGCCAATAATAGTGATGTGTGAGACTGGAAGCTCCACGTATATGGGCATCCATATCATAGAACAAAGTAATACTATTTTATATGAGTACGTATCTTAAACAACTTAAGTTATATCTGCACTATACATTCCTTAATTAAGGTAACTGATAACAGATATATTGTGCCACAAAAACTAATTTATCTTATAGTCTTAGGCAGTACAAACCTAAACATAATGATTATCCCTTTATTTCAGGAAAAAATATACACATTTCAGTAAAGAATCTGGAATGAGAAGGAGGAAGGATGTTGCTGCTCTGTGCTGAGGCAGGAGTGAGAACACTAATTGTTCACTCTTCAGTTCCTAAAAGGTTTGGTACTGAGCCTCTGATTGACATGCTAACATTTGCTTTGTCAACTATTCAACAAGCAGTTGTGTGTTTACTGTGTTCTAGGTTTTGTGTCAAGTGCTGAGGATGCAAAAAGAAAGCCCCCAACCACATTACTCTTCCCTTAATGAGCTCATATTCTACATATATGATGACTACATATACGTAAGACAACATGCAAACAACTCCATACAAACAGAATACATACAAACAGTTGTAAATGAAGGAGAATCTTAGAGGAAAGACTGGATGGTGAGGGAAAGACTCAGAAGGTGAAATCTGAACTTTGATCTCATTAACAATTCTGATTTTCTAAAATATTTGAGACAAAGCATTCTAACTGGAGAAAGTTATCTCTCCCCATGTGGATAGCATAGGAGAAAAAACACTCAATTTGAAGTCAGAGAAATGCTAGGTTGGAATCCCAATTCTTCCACTTACTACCTGTGTGTAGTTCTTGGCCGTAACTGACTCATTGTTAAAGGGAGAGGGTTAGATTACAAGGCTTCTAAAAACCCTTCCAGTTATGAAACTTAAATGTAATAGAAAATCTTGGATCTAGCACAATTTTATTTTTGAATATTTATTCTAATTGCAAACCCCTCCCAATGTTCATGATTTGTTGTAGAATGGATCATTGTCTGAAGCAGTATACTACATTTCATTGCTCAATCTGTTTTAAAAGTGGACTCTACTACCTGCCCTCTCCTATCAAAGAGAAGTAACTATGAATTAATGCCATCTTTGTCCATATATTCATCTTGTTTTAGCTCTTCAATGAATGATGGTTGAGTTTGGTAATTATCTGAAATGGCAATTCAAATCTGAAATCCTTATAATTAAGGAAAGCAACATAATGTAGTTGAAATCAGGAAAACTGGGTTTTAAAATTAACTCTAACACTAATTAACTGTGAGCTTGTTAAAGTCATTCACCATAACTAGGCTTCACGCTTCTTTCCATTGAAATGGGAGAAACAGAAGTGAAGGGGAAGGGGGAAGGGGAAAGGGAGAGGAAGGAGAGAAAGGTAGGGGAAAAGGAAGGGAGGAGAAGGGAAGGGAAGGGGAGGGGAGAAGGAAGAGGTAGAAGAGGACAATTGAAGGGAGGGGAGGGGGAAGGTAGAAAAAGGAAAAGGAAAGGAAAGGAAAAAAGAGGAAGGGAGGATTGAGGGAAGGGGGAAGAGGGGGAGGTGAGGTAAAAGGAAGGGAAAGACAAAGGAAGGTGGGGGGAATGGGGAGAAGAGGAGAGGAAGGATAAATTTATGTATCTAAAAGAATATCAAAGTTTACATGAAAGAAATCTGCACTTTCCTGTATTACCCATTTTTGCTAATTTTGTATAATGAAATACACATTTTATTTGCTGTTTATTAGCTCAAAATAAGAAAATATGGAAAAATGGTAGAAAAAATGATAGGCAACTTAGCTCAGTGTATAGAGAGTTTGGGTTCAAATCCTTCCTTTGATATGTAATTACTTTTGTGGAACTGATCAAGTAACTTCATCTCTCAGTTTTCCAGAGAAATTTCTGAAACCACCAGTTGCATTACAGTTGCTTCTTCTCATTAATGTGGAGGGAGTTTGTTCCCTTAAAGTTTCCCAGTATAATGAAAACAATGTCCAAATACCATTTTTCCTGCAACCCTCTCCTGAAGCCCCTCAAAAAAGAGTGGTTTTGCTTCTCAAGAACTGGTTCTGGTTGGCTTATACTTGAAATCTCTTCTGTATGAAATCTTTTTGTTTAACTTATTTCTATCTTCTCTTCCATTTTACCAAGCAGATCCCATACAAGCAAAACTAAATATAGTAGGGAAAAAGCAAATGGACCCTGTCTCTTTTGGTTCTCTTATTCAAATTTCTACAGTCTCTATTCTTTTCCTTGACTAATAAGAGTTTTGACTAGCTATTTTCCAGAATTTTACATTCATTTGTTCATCAAATATTTGAATTATATTTGCCTTATCCAAATATCATCAGACCAACACTTTCAGCTATGTAAAATATCAATGTGCGCTGAAAGGTGAGCCTAATCATTTTACTCTATTTTAAAAATGTATTTTGCTGTAGAGAAGGATTATTTTGAAAACTCTATCCATTCCCTTCTCATATTTTCATCAAGAAAACCCTTATCAAAAATGTGGAACATTCTCATAAACATTTAATAAATATGAGAAAGTTGGTATATGGGTCAGTAATTATTAATGTTCTCTTTATTGCCTTTTGGGGTTTGTAATATCATCTGTGACAAATCTAGATTCTTTTTCTATCTTCCTCACCCTGAGATAGATAGCGTGTAAAATAATCCCTCAATAATTTCAAGATTCTGTTGCCTCCAGTCTGAATTTCGTTGGTGGCTTGTCCACTTTTTATAACTATATCTTTTTAGTACTATTTTAATCCCAATGCAGTATAAAATTGGCTTTTAGAATAATGACAATAATTTTTGTCAGTCATCATAAAATAGCTAAGTCAACAAGACTTTATTAAATACCTACTATGTGCCAGAAATTGTGCTGAGTGATAGGCATACAAATGAATATGAAAACATATAATATAAATATGAAAAAGTCAAAGAGGATAAATTGGAAATAATCTCAGAGGAGAGGTAGTAATTTTAAGAGGGACCAGTAAAAATATTTTTGAGAAGACAAAGTAATTTTCTGAAATTTATTTTTTCAAAAATAATGTTATACAATACTTTTTATACATAAAAGATAACAATAAATTTGCTTATGTATTTTGAAAAAAAATCACCAAAAGATTTAGGTTTCAGTTACCTGGATATTCACTTATATGGAATACATCTTATTATCTAATGCTGTTATTTAAATGTAGATATTAATATGTTAATACTTATGAAAATAGGTACACTATATGTCAAACCTTTTTAGTTCATTATGTTATAGACTGTCTCCACATACAAAATAGACAAGCAATGCTACATTTTCTTTAATAGTTGAATATGCCTAAACATGAATAAATAACTAGTTTGACTGAATTTTTCAGTTCTCAACCTGTGGTTTTTATATTCCAGTCATAATTGTGTCAATAGACACGCATGAATTCATTCAATTCAGGTCAATGGCAAACTTATATACTGTCACACTGGGATAGATGTCCTAAGCAGTTTCTACCATTGCCTGTCCTTCTGTAATGGATGATGTCATTTTCCTGTGTAAGTGAGGTAATAAAGTCGAACTCCTCTATGGAAATATATTTATCAAAACATTTTAGGAGTTAGCAAAAGTGATGTAAACAATAATGATGCTATAAAAGAAAGCAAGTAATCAAAATAGTATATACCGTGATACATGTGATAGTCATTTCAAGTGAGAGTTATTTCTAAGATAAGGTAGCAGGGCTCAGAGGAGCCCTGCCTCTGAACCAGTTTTGACTGTGTGACCCTTAGCAGAGTCTTTAACCCTATAGTGCTCTTGGCAACTCTTTGAAATTGTAAGTTTCTAGCCTGCTTTGGTAGAAGAAGTTTCTTCAGCTGGGTGGTACACTAGATAGAGAACTGGTCCTGGAATCAATCAGGAAAACCTGACTTAAAATTTAGCATCAGAAACTTACCAGCTGTGTAATACTGGGCAAAATATTTCATTTCTCTTTGCCTCAATTTCTTCAACTGTGGCCATTATTAAAGCATTTACCTTGAAGGATTGTTATGAGGATCAAGAAAATAACATTCATTAAGAAAAAAAAAAACACTTGGCACATTGGTTGACATATTTATAAATGTTTAAATATATTTATATAAATATTTATATTTACATAAATATTTATATTGATAAAGCTTGGTGCTTTATAAATGTGTATTCCTTCCTACCCTCTCTCCTCTGTCACCCAAGATTTTCTTTTACCAATGAGCAAGTCTAGTTCCTATCCCTATTTCTAAATACAAATAGCCTGAATAAGAAGACAAAGATCTGCTTCATTAATAAAATTATACTATCTGCAACCCTAATAAAAAACACTAAACTGTCCCTCTTTTAAGAGCAAAGAGAATATATTAGGATAAAACATCACATATACTAACAGGTTGGTTTGGCGAACTGCTTTTTTTCCCTTTCTTTCTTTTGCTGCCCAGGGAAGAGATATATTAGGAAATACGTAAAATCAAAAGAAATCAATGAAAATACAATTTTTAACATCCACCAAAATGAGAAGTATGCTCTTTTGAACCCTGGGCATGTGAAATCTGAGAAGGCAACTCTCACTACTTTATGCCTCTGGTTTTCTGACACAATGATCAAAATGAAGGGGAAAAAAAGCTTAGTTTGTGAAGCAGACAGATAATTTGAAGAGTTAAATTCATTTTCCACTGTCTTGCTTCAAAGAATATCTCTTTCTGCATAAGCCTCTTTAAAGCACTAATATACTTAAAACCTAGTTGTAATGGAATATGTAGATGACCTAAGAAGTAATCTGCCATATTCAAATTCGACACTCATATTAATTTTCTCAAGACTCTTGAACACTTTATAGTGCTAATTATGTCTATTACGATGTCATTTACTTTGAAATGATATGTGTTTCCTTCCAAAATAGAAATCTTCAGTTTTGCTTAGTAAAGTTCTATTTCAGTAAGCCTTCCTGATCTAATGGCTCTGATTTCACTTAGAAATAATAGGTTTACTTGTACAGTGAATGGTGACACATGTGTTTAATGCAGATAACTCACTGTTTATCAAATTGGTACTAATTAGACATTTTTACATCGCAGAATTAATATGAGCCCTGTTGGGACAAAGGCCCATGAAACATGTGAACTTCATAAGTGAGATAATGAAAATTTGTTAAGATGCCATTTTTAGTTTCACACAGAGTTTTATGGAATGTGCCAAATTTTAATGACTTAGAGAAAGTGGTAGCAGGTGTCAGCAAATGGAGAATTGCTGAATTCGTGGCTTTTGGATGACAAAGCCAAGCAAGGACTATCATGGCACTGTGTAATGACCTTTTAAAAAATAGATATGTCAATAGGTATGAAGTTAGTCAAGGACTGTGCTCAGCACTGAGTTAATTGGTACATGAGTGCCTGGTGGAGTTCATGCCATTTTAAGTTTATTGCCAGGGAGATTCTCAGGCTGAACACAGGTGTGATTCATTCAGTTTGTAGTTCATAGGATCTTGAATTTGAGCTCAAAGGACTTTCATATCTCATCTAATCCAAGCTAATTCATTTTGCAGATGAGGCCACCCCAGTGGAGAGAGGTTAAATAACTTGTCCAAGGTCATAGTGTAAGAGGTGTCGGCAGAAGGATCTGAATGAACCCAGCTACTCTGAATCTGGATGTAGAAGTTTTTCTATTGTACCATTGTTCCTTTTCATTCAATATTCATTTTGGCTCAACTTTTTCATACCTGAAATTAATTTTATTTGTGCCTAAGATTTTTCAAACTATTATTTCTGATTCAAACTTTGTAACGCTAAAAAAAAAATAAGTTGACCAAGGAGCAAACAGGTATCCTGAATGCTGAAATACTTTTGACATATGTATATCAAAAGTGTGATCTGAACTAATCTTCCCAAAGTGAAGTCCACAAAAATGCATTATTTGCTTGGTACTGTTCTAAGTGTGAGAATTCAAAGAAAATTGGGGGGTGGGAGGGATTCTATCCTCAAAGTATTTCCTTATGCGGAGGGACAGAAGTATAAAAATAACTATGCAGATGATTATATCAGAAGAGAAAGCAATAGTACTTATCAGGACCAGTATGGCCTCCTGCAGATAGAGGAATTTTATTTGTCTTAAAGAGAGACAAGGAAATGAGGAGGAGAAGTTGAGCTTTCAAGCATGGAAGAAAATCAGTAAAAGGGCACAGGGAGGGAAGATGGAGTATTAGGTACAAAGAATAGTAGTAGTCCAAGGTTGATTAATTATATAGTGTGTAGGCAAAGAAGGCAGAGTAATGGCAGGCACTCACTTCAGCTCTCCCAAATTCCCTTCCCTACAACTTTAAAATAATGCCTCCAAATAAATTCTGGAGTGACTGAAGCAACAAAGGTCCAGGTGAAACAATTTTCCAGTCCAAGACAATTTAGAAGATCAGAAGGAAAATACTGTCTCCCTGGAATGTGAGTGGAGCAGAGCGCAGCACAGGCTGTATCCAGGCAATTGAATAGCAGGCCCTGGCAGCAGTTGCATTGAGGCAGCAGCTTCTAAAGCTTGCAGCCCACAGATCATAAGAAGATTGGACAACTGGTCAGAAGGATATTGCAGGGGATCCTTTGCTGGCACAGGGCAAAAGATTCTGTTTCATTTCATATGTGGTTCAGAATTGTAGCTCTAACAAACTAGCACCTATAGCCTGAGGGGAATGGGGATCCTGGTCACAGTTCTAAGATAAAAAAAAAAAGCTTGAGGTCACTCACAGATAAAATCACAGGCCAGAAGCACAGTGACCACATCTCTCTTTATATCACACTACTTTGGAATAACCAAAAACTGACAGACTCCCCCAAACTAACTCCAAAACAGTACCTTAAGAAACCTGAAGTTTGGGATAGTGCCACCTCCAACCCAGAAGCAGAGTCTAACTTATAGTAAAATTAAAATTCAAGAAATAAGATGGAAACAATGAGCAAACAACAGAGAATGAACCTGGATTCTTTACTGCAGTGACAGGAATATCAAGATGCAAATTCATAAGATGTCAACCCAGTCAGAAACAGCTAAATGCAAAGCCACAAATAAATGTGTGAATTTATCACAGGCCAAAAAATAATTTGTAGAAGAGTTTAAAAAGGATTTTAAGAATCAAATAAGAGAGATAGAGGAACAATTATTGCAAGAAAATCATGAAAAGAATCTACAACTGGGTAGAGGAGGTACAAAAATACTGAAGAAAATGATACCTTTAAAAACATAATGGGGGGGGACTTCTGGGAGTCAAGATGGTGGAATATGCAGTAAATCATTATAATTCTTCTCTGTTCACCCCCAAACAACCAAAAATAGCACCCCAAAACAAATCTTCGAACAGCAGAACCAGCAAAAAGACAGAGTGAAACAATCTCTTAGATCAAGAAGATTGGCAAGAAAAGACTGTCTCACTCAGGTAGAAGGGGACCTACTGGGGGGCAAAGTCAAGATGGTGGAGTAGAAATAGAACTTCCATGGGTTTTAGGCTCCCAACCCTTCCAAGTCATGTAAAAGGTGACTCTGAACAAACGTTGGAACTGCAGAATCCACAAAATTACACAGAGAAGCTAACCTCCTCCCAAGGACAGCCCAGCAGACTGGCAGGAATTGGCCAGCACAGCACTCTGGGACTCGACCCCAGTCCCACTGGACCCAGAGGTTTTAACCTTAGGGCAGGCCTGACCAGCCACCTGCTGGAGGGACTTCAGATCACCAGCAGCTGTGGTGGTTTAAAAATTATCAACCCATAGATGCTAAGGACAAAGTGAGAAGTCAATGAAGTGTGAATTTTGGGATCTGGTAGTTTGGGAGTATACGGTCAGCCTTTGCCCCTGGGGCGAGAAGCCACTGAGGCTCCCTGGCTGTGCAGCTGCCCACCTTCTGGCTACTTCAGAGCTCCTGGTCTGCATGCATATTGTAGGGGGACCAAGTTGTTATGGTGATAGGGAAGACCAAGACACAAACTCAGAAGAGGGCAACAATGTCAAAACCCTTATGGGCAAAACTACAAAGTAAAATAGGAAGTGGTCTCAAGCCCAGAAAGAAGTCATGTAAGAGCTCAAAAAAGTAACTTGAGCATCATTTAAAAGATGTAGTAGAAAATGGGAAATGATATGAGAGTGATGTAAGAGAATTATGAGAAAATAATCAACATCTTGGAAAACTACTTAAAAACAGAATTGGCCAAATGGAAAAACAAGTACAAAAGCTAATTGAGGTAAACAACACCTTAAAAGTTAGAATTGTGCAAGTGGAAGCTAATGACTTTATGAGACACCACGAATCAATCAAACTATTTCAAAAGAATGAAATTTTAAAAGTTTTTACAAAAACAAAATCAACACTGCCAAAATTAACAAGAAAGCAGAAAACAGAAATGCTTTTTTTTTTTTTTTACAACTATTGTCCTTGGTAAAAGACTCATTTCTCAAATATACTGAGATCTCCATCAAATTAATTTTGTATTAGTAATTCTCCAATTCATAAATGATCAAAGAATATGAAGGGGCAGTTTTCAGATGAAGAAATCAAAGCAAACTTTTTTCGTATGAAAAAAAAATTGTCCCATTGATTAGATGAATGAAAAAAATAAAAGAACTTTGAGGTACCACCTCACACTTATCAGATTTGCTAATATAATATAAAATACAATATGACAAATGCTGGAGGGGATATAGAAACATTGTGACACAAACGCAATGTTGGAGGAGTTGTTAACTGATCAAACCATTCCTGAGAGCAATTTGGAACTATGTCCAAAGGGATATGAAATTATGTATACCGTTTGAAACAGTAATGGCACTGCTAGGTCTGTAACACAAAGACCCCAAAGACCTCTGTATAAATATATTTATAGTAGCTCTTTTTGTGATGGCAAAGAACTAGAAATTGAGGGGATGTCCATCAATTTAGAAATGTCTAAACAATTTGTGGTATATGATTATGGTGGAATACTATTTTGCTATAAGAAATGATTAGCAGGATGCTTTCAGAGAAATCTGAGATTTACATAAATTGATGTAAAATGAAGTGAGCCGAACCAGAAGATTGTACAAAGTAACAACAACATTGTACAAGTAACAACTGCAAATGACTTAACTATTCAATGAACAACTGTGAATAACTTAGAAATACAATGTACTAAAACAATTCTGAAAGCTTATGACGAAAAATGCCATCCATCTCCACAGAAAGAACTAATAGAGTATGAATGAAGATCAAAGCATAATATTTTTTACTTTAGTTTTATTAATTTTGTTTGTGTTTTCTGTCACAAAATAGTTAATGTGGAAATGTGTTTTACAGGACTGAACATATATAATCTATATCAAATTGCTTTCTTTCTCAAAGAGGGGAGATGGGAGTGAGGGAGAGAATTCAGAACTCAAAATTCTGAAACTCAAATGTTTAAAACCATTTTACATATGATTAAAAATAAAATATAAAAATTTTCACATTAAAAGGCATGCAGTGTGTAAAGGGGAGTAGGATAGCATTCCCGGATTGCCAAAACTTGAGAAAATGAATGCTACCATTTCCCCTGTTAAGAATGAAGTATAAGTACTATTTCAGAGTCCTTTCTTCTGTCCTTTTCCTCATTTCTGAAAGTAAAGCATCTTTCAGACTCTGGAATAGATTTTATCCCCAGAATTTCTGAGAAGAGCTATCTTTTATCATTTCCTTTCTATTATTGAGTGACCTTTATGCTCATCTCACCACCCAGAATTAGCATCACCTATTTCAAATCAATCCTGAAATTTATTAGATATATATTCTATTTGGTATTTTAGCACCCCTTCTATACTTATCCATGGTCCACTAGCAATTTTATTTCTCTTAGATGGAAAATAGAAAAATCAGTAAATATCATCTTTATTCTCTCTAACTCTGCAAACAATAAATACAATTAAAAAAAAACTTGCTCAGAAATATCAGATTCTTAGACTACCCCAAATATCACTTCAGAAAATAATACAAGTTCTAAGAATATTGTTTTGGATTCTGGACATCCCAAAAAGTCTCTAATGCCCCTTCAATGACGAGAATACAAAATTAGAATAACTCTCTGTGGTATGTGGAAAATTGCTTTCCTGTTTGAACTTCATATCAAATTGAATACATAGATAACAGGGGCTTTGGGTCTTCATTAAGGGATGATACTGATTCATCAACAGGCTTCAATTTCACTTCTCTTTACTATTTTGCTCATGTTCCATTTTTTAGTTTTATTTTAATTACCACTTTGATGTGATGAAAAAAAATGAGTGTGGGTCTGAAGCCTCTAGGGCTAAGATGTTGTTGAAAATACATGTCTTGGGGAGGACAGTTCTTTCCATTTTGAAAGAGATATTATTTAGCAGGAAAATATAGTTGAAAACATGAATAAAATAGTACCAAAATCATGAATATATTGCTGTTTGGGTTATCAATTATTTAAGAGCTAACTCAACAAGTTTCACAACATGCAGAGGTAAATATTTTGCAATCTTGATTGGATAATGAATATTAGAGTGCACTTACCTGATGCTTAAGTCATCTGACCAGGTGAACTATAAAACATTGAAAGCAATTTAGCCCTTGGCTTACCCTGTGCTCTTTATTAAATCTCTCCATTTTGTCTTCAAGGAAATATTCCTTAAAAAAGAAAGAAAGAAAGAAAGAAAGAAAGAAAGAAAGAAAGAAAGAAA
>NW_027185698.1:5298810-5309971 GCF_028583685.1 Petaurus breviceps papuanus
AAGAAAGAAAGAAAGAAAGAAAGAAAGAAAGAAAGAAAGAAAGAAAGGAAAGACTTCCATTCCTGTTATTTTTTATTTTTTCACCTAGCCTTTCTTAATGCAATCAATCACAAACCATCACAATAACTAAACCTGGCTTTCAGATTTTATAGATGTTAACATCACATTTAAAGTTCCATGAGTCAGTTTAAATTTTCATTAGGCAGGCACAATCATTGAATTGTCAGCATTTGTTTATAAAGCACTGTTCATTTGTTTTGTTTTGTTTTTTCCCCTATCCTAAATGGAATTTCATGTTGCATTCCACTAAATAGATTTAAACCAAATCTATATTTGGTACTATAAATGTGTAATGTTGCCAGTGGGTGCCTGCTCTTGGAGGAAGAGGAAAAGGACAGAAAGGTTCATGTATTAATTTCTATTGGCAAGTTTTCAAGGATACCAAATAACAGTTACCTCAGTTTCAAATATATAGTATCTACTATTTAATGTGCTACTTGCAAACATTTTTAATCTCTTGGGTTCAATTGTCTTATTTCCCTAAAAAATTAATATCCCCATCCTCTCTCACATTGTAGATGTGACCCTTGATGCCAGAAGGTTTTATGTCTGGACAATAAGATCTGATAGCTTCAAGCAAGGTGGAAAGTCTTTAAATGAGGGTAAGTGACAAATTTTACTTTCTAAGTAAGGACTAGTCAGGCAATAAACATTCATTAAACACCTACTATGTGCCAAGGACTGGGGACATAATAAAATAAACAAAAGCTAGCCCTGCTCTCAAGTACCTTACCATTCATTGGGAGACATTCTTCAATGCATGATCAGTGCCTGAATACAAGGCAAAAAAATGTTTTGATTAAGGAAAGATAAAAAACACATAAAAATGTACAATATTTTTCAGGACTGGGTACTCCATTTTTCTTTTGCAGCAACAGTGGTAGAAAGCTAGAAAGAGGGTAGAGGAAGTGATGCCCATCCTTTACACACTGATCTTCTGGTGATGCTATTTAGCTTTGAGTCATAATCTTCAAATAATTGTATTTCTCCAAGCAGATTCTGCGTTCTAATCCATTCTGTTGTCCTATTTTATTGTATGGGTAAGGTCACCTCATTCACATGCATACTTAATATCACTGATTGTATATATCTTCCATCCAATTCTCTAGTATATCCTCTACCCCCACCCCTCACTTTGCTCCCTATCACCTCTTTGCAAAGAAGGTAGTGGAAAAGGAATTTGCAAACCACAACAAGTGTTTTATGCAATTGAGCTTGCATGAGAGGGAGATTGCCTGCTGCAATCTGCTTGAACTTTCTGATCCTCTTATTCTCCTTATTTATACCTCAATCAGTAGTACTTATCTTTTATTTATTTCCATTTTTAAAAGAAAAAGATACATTCTTCACCCCCCTAATCCTATCCTTCCTCTTATTCCTCTCCCCACTCCTATTTCCTCTTGATTTTTCATGTATTTCTAAACATTGTGTGTGTGTATGTGTCTGTGTGTGTGTGTGTGTTTGATCAAGTCTGTAGGCTCTGCACTTCTTTGTCTGGTTCAGATAAAGTAATATTCAAGTGATGCCTGGTTAACATTCCTTCCTCTTTATTTCTATAGTCTTCTACTTGTGTACCCAGTCAATTATGTGACATGATAAGTTTACAGATTCTTCCTGTCTATTTCTTCCCCAGTGGATTCCTTTTCCTTCATTTTCCTTTTAAAATTACCTTTAGATCATCAAAATGTAACAGAACCTCCTTTAGACCCTGGATTTTACTGAAGCCATTCCTTGTGGTAGTCATTTGGGTGTATTTTGGAAGAGATGACTGATGGTTTTTATTTATTTTTTTATAATTTTTCTCTGATTCTTATAGTTCTGAGCAGCTTTTTTTTCTTTTATGATTTCTTAGAATATGGTAACTAGGCCCTTTTGGGGGGCATGGTTTTCATATAGTACAACAATTCTTAAATTATCTGCCCTTGATCTGTCTTTCAGCTGTTATTCTCTCTCTCTCTCTCTCTCTCTCTCTCTCTCTCTCTCTCTCTCTCTGTCTCTGTCTTTTTGTGTGTGTATCTCACACACACATATGATGTCTTACATTGTCTTCTTTTTTATTTATTTTGTTTTACATCGTTAACTCCTGTTCAGTCCATCATAATTTTCAGGCTACCAATTACCTGGGTAATGTTGTAAACTTCTTAAATTCCTCTGAAGCTCTCATTTCTTTTCTATTTTTTTTCCTTCAGTGCTCTTATTTCATTTTTAACTGTTACTTTATTTCTTCCCAGGAATTTTCAAAATTAACCTTGTAACCAATCTGTGTTTTCACTTGAGGATTTATTAAGTGATGTTTTGAAGTTATTCTCTTCTGAATTTGTGTTTTGGTTGGAAATTGTGTTTCATGTTTGGATCATTTTTGTTTATTTACTCATTTTCCTAATCTTACTTTCTGAATTAGGACTCTGTATTCAGACTAGGATTTGTGCATTTTTAAAGGGAGTGTCTGGACCTTGTTTAGTCATGATTTGTACTCAACTGGGTCCTACTCCAGCTTTCTTCTGATACTGAGTCCTGTGTTCTTCAAGGATCTCAGGAGCAGTTCAGGCTAGCAATTTGTTAACTTTTAATGTTCCCTAAGAGGCCTGATTTATGGCAAAATCAGAATGCTATGCTTCTGGTCTAAATTTTGAAATCTCCTGACCTCTGGTTTAGGTAAGGCAATAGAATGCTAAGTCTGATCATGTTTGGAGCCCCAGTTATATTATGACTAGCCCAATCTCTGTCAGCTGCTTGAAGGTTCTGCATATTCAGAGTAACTGAAATGCAAAGTCCCCCTTGGTTGGAGGTCCCTGCCTGGGTTCTGAGAGACAGTCTTGATAGGCTGTTCCTCCTCTTTAGGTTGGAAAAAATTTACCAGCTGTGTTTTTTCTCTTTGTAGTTTTCAATTGCTACTTGATGTGGTGTTCTTTCTACATCTTTGGTGAAGCAGGTGTAGAGAGAAACATTCTGTATTGATTCTTCCTACTCATCTGTCTTTACTGGTCTTCATGCATCCTTTCCATCATAACTTATGAAAAAGCCTCAGTTTGGGAGGCCTTCAACAAGGTATTATCCAACACTTAGAAACTTGAATAAGAAATTCAATTTAGAATAACCCTTTCAAATCAAAGATTTGCTGAACCACAGCATAGCTTCCATTTTACTTGATTGAAATAATATATTAGATTATTAAACAATATAATATATAATAAAAATTTCAGAAATTACTTCCTCAAATCTGATTTTTTTTAATATTATAAGTTGTAATTTTACAATGGAAGATTTGAATGAATTCTTAAGAACTACTGTTAAGGTCAAAAAATAGTCGTGAGATTCTTATTCAAAAGACATGAGTTGCTAAATGATCCAGAAAATATATGCAAATAAGTAAACTTGACAAAGAATATGATAGATCTTTTAATATTGTTTTATAAGTAGAGAATGCATTATATGTCATTAACATAGTACTCTCTAAATGATAGGTTGCAACCCACAGCACACATAAAAAAGTAACTTGTAAGTCATTATGACTTTCTAACTTAAGAAAGCCCTGGAAGTTGCACTGCAGTAATTGTATTGACATTTGGATTACATTAAGCAAAACAAATCAAGAAAGAGAATCGTTGCTAATGGGCTAAAAGGCAGAACATTTTCTTCTCCAGAGGAACAAAAAGAAGTCTTTTGTGTTTGATGGGTATGATATGATGAGTTGTGAAAATGGAATTCAAAATAAAGATGCCACCTTAGAACATTATGCATTCATGAGAAACTCAGGCAAAAAAGAAGTATGAGATAGAATATACCCTTTAATTATGGAATCATCTTTCTATGATGTGTTCTTTATAAAAAAAAACAACTACATGCTACTGTTAAACACATGATAGAATTGGATAAAAACATATTAAAACCCAGACATGTGAGTCAAACACTAAGTCATAAAAACATCAGTAGGGGGAGGGAGATTTGGTTGGGAAGGGCCAGAAGTGATGGAGATATTGAGAATTTATAACTTGACTGCAATAATCTCTCCCCATTTTCCTCTCCAAAATGATTTTGCATATGTTTGGATCTCCTTATCTGTTTATAATATATTTTTATTCCCATACACTGATTTCATGAAAGTATAAGCTTGAAGAGAGGGGATATTATATTTTTGTCTTTGTATCTCCAGTACCCATTAGAGGGCCTGGCACAAGGTAGGCATTCAACAATGTAGAACTGAATTGAAATATAGCACCATAGAAATAAAATTGGGAAGGGACCTAAGTTATTATCTGGTAAAAAAAAAAGTGTCTTTGCACCCTTTTCTACTTAGCTTCTCTTCTGCATAAGGTATAAGCATGAGCTTTTGGGCCTTCAAGAGCTTCCCAATTGGCACATTGCCTTAGCTTATCCTCATGACAATGAAAGAACATTTCTAGAAGGCACTGTCTATTTTAACTTAGAAAGTAAGTTATTTTTCCTTCTGACCTAGTCTGATAAGAGAACAAAGAATGGTATAGAAAGTTGTCTTCATTCACTCATTAAAAATGTTTATGCATCATTTACATATGCAAAGATACCAATAAATACTATCCAATTCCTGCCCTTTATCAGTTCTTAATCTACTTAGAATTTATTAGGGAGATTTTATATATATATATATATATATGTGTGTATATATATATATATATATATATGTATATATACTAATTTTAACAAATCCATTTTTTATTGCACTTTAAAATCTATCTTCCTCAGAACAATTCTATGAACTAAAAGTGTAATTTATTTCTAGTTGACTTTTTTTAAATATGGGTATTTCCCCCACTAATCTACCCTGCTTTTCAACTACAGAATGTTATAAGTGCTTTAAAAATACTATGGAATATGAGAGAACACATACCACTTGGGAGAACAAAGCAATCTTCATGGTAGCGTTTAAACTAGATCTTAAAGAGTAGATGAGATTTAAATAGACAGAGATGGGAAAGAGAGTGGTACAAGAATAAAAAACAACATAAGCAAAGCCAAGGAGAATCAGGAAACTGGCTTGTGTTCAGGAAACTGTAAGTGCTAGTGTGGTCAGAGGTTAGAGTATTTGTATGGAGAGTAGAGAAGGTCAAGCTTAAAAGGAAAGTTAGGGGCAGAACCCAGAGGGAAAGGAAAGCTAGACTAAAGAGCTTAGAATTAATGAGTTATGCAAAGAAGAGCCAAGTTTTAGAAGGAGAATGATATGACTGAAGCTGAGCCCAAGGAAAATTAATCTGACGGTGATGTTTGGGAAATTTGGAGGTGGAGAGCCTGAGGGAAAGAAAACAAGTTGAGAAAGACTATTACAACTGTCCACGCTACAGGTCCGGAGCTCCAGCCATGGTAGTGAGGTTGAAAATGAAAGGGTGGCTGTAAAAGATAGCTTAGATGTAATAATGGCAATTATTTTGGTTACTATTAGATATGGGACATGCAATGGATATCCACAGATTTATTTTATCTTATTGAGTGAGGGTGTAGAAAGGAGAGTCCTGAATTTAGGGCTGAGAGGCTTGGGTTTGAATTCTGTCTCAGGCATTTTTAATCTACATACCCATACACATGGTTTTAGTTTCATCTTCCTTATTTGTAAAGTCAGTATAATAATTTCTGAGTGTCTAACATATAGTGTTCTTGTGATATTCATTCACTGCATTCACTTTTCCAACTTCAAAGAACAATAAGAATGAATACTATTCTTACTCTGTCTTTGTAATTTTTCATTGTTCTTTAGTCATTTTCAATTGTGTCCCACTCTTTGTGACTCCATTTGGGGTTTTCTTGGCACAGTGGTTTGCATTTCCTTCTCCAGCTCGTTTTACAGATGAGAAACAAATATGGTTAAGTGACTTGCCCAGGGTCATAGAGCTAGTGAGTGTCTGAGGCCAGATTTGAAGTCAGGAAGATGAGTCTTCCTGATTCCAGGCCGAGCACTCAATCCACTGCACCACCTAGCTACTCTTTGCTACTTACCATATGTCAAAACTTCTTGGTTAGTGTTTTCATGCATGTGAGTACCTTTCTTCATAGAAGCAAATCTCTATCCCTCCATTTAATACTTTCCAATAGTTAAAAAATAAAATAATAATAATCACCTGGTTCTGAAGTTAAACCTCTCTGGATTTAGATAGGCTAGTCCTCAGGCAACAGAAAGAAGAGTTTGTTATGAGCCTAGAGCTTGGAACCTTTCCAGAATGATAGGAGCTGCAGAGTTTATGTTCCACTAAAATAGCATTAAAGTTTACAAGTTCCCCTCCACACAAAAACAAGATATTAGAATGGGAATTTAGTGAATACTGATTATCACATAACTTGATAAAAACTGTTATTGAGGAGGCTACATTAAGAACTGCACAGTGGCAGGCAGGTGGTATAGTGAGTAGAGCACCAGCCCTGGAGTCAGGAGGACCTGGGTTCAGATTCAGCCTCAGAAACGTAACACAAAACTAGCCCGGTGACCTTGGGCAAGTTGCTTAACCCCAACTGCCCTGCAAAGAAAAAAAAAAGAACTGCACAAAGTGAATTGTATTTAACTGGTTCCCATCAATAAGAAGTTCATGTTATCAATGATTTCACTAAGTAATGGCTAAGTCTGTTATGGGATGGAGTAAATATACGTGAAACATGATGTACCTATAATCATTCTGGTACCCAAATGAGAAAAGCATGGAGTCCAAATGGCCAGATGTATAAAGAGGCAGTGCTCTTCTGTGACTGCAGATAGCATGTACATATGTATATATGCACACACACATTTAAAGATATACACATATACACATACATAAATGTATACACATAGACATATGGGGGCTTATCTCCAGTCATCCTGATCTATATCTTACCTCTGGACCCAGATGGCTCTGGAGGAGAAAGTGATTATGGTGATTTTGCACAGCCTTCCTTCACTTAATCCAATTCATCCCCTTCCCCCAATACTCACCTGGAGGGTGAGATACCCTATTTAGTGCTTATTTCATTCCCTCCCTCAGCCAAATTCAATGGGAATAAGGTTGACCCAATCCCTTTTGCCTTCCTATTCTTCCCCTCCATTGTGACCATTTTCCCTTGCCTCTTCTATATGAGATAGTTTACCCCAATCTGTCTCTCCCCATCTCCTCTCATTATATTCCCCTCTCACCTCTTAATTTCACCTTTTAAATATCATCCCTTCCTGTTAAATTGGTCCTGTGCCCTCTATCTATGTATACCTGTAAACATATGCCCATAAACCCTCATATATAGACATATATGTATTTTTATTCCCTTCAACTACTGAGAAAGGTTTCATAAGTTATAATTATTGGTTTTCCATGTAGGAATGTTAATAGTTCAAATTTGATAAGTTCCTTATGATTTCTTTTCCTTGTTTAACTTCTCATGATTCTCTTGCTTCTTGTATCTGAATGTCAAATTTTCTACTCAAATCTGGTTTTTTCAACAAGAATGCTTGAAAGTCCTTTATTCCACTGAATGACCACATATTCCCCTGAAACATGATACTCAGATTTGCTGGGTAGTTGACTCTTAGTTTTAATCCCAGCTCCTTTAACCTACGGAATATTATATTCCAGGCCCTCTGATCCCTCAGTGTAGAAGCTGCCAGATCCTGGGTTATCCTGATTGTGTTTCCACAATATTCAAATTGTTTCTTCCTGGCTGCTTGCAATATTCTCTCCTTAATGTGGGAATTCCAGAACATGGCTATAATATTCTGAGGAGTTTTCTTTTTGGGATCTTTTTTAGCAGGTGATCGGTAGATTCTTTCAACCTCTATTTTGCCCTCTGGTTCTAAATATCAGGGCAGTTTTCTTTGAGAAGTTCCTGGAGGATGATTTCTAGGTTCTTACTTTGATCATGGCTTTCAGGTAGTCCAATAATTTTTAAATTATCTCTCCTGGATCTCTTTTCCAGGTCAGTGGTTTTTCCAATGAGGTATTTCACATTGCCTTCTATTCTTTCATGTGTTTGGATCTGTTTAACAGCATCTTGATTTCTCATAAAGTCATTAGCTTATATTTGCTCCAATCTAATTATGAAGCAATGATTCTCCTCAGTGAGCTTTTGAGATTGTTTTTCCATCTGGCAAATTTGGCTTTTTAAAGCATTCTTCTCCTCATTGCCTTTTTGAGCCTCTTTTGCCATTTGAGTTAGTCTATTTTAAAGTTAGTATTTTCCTCAGTTAGGCTGTTGACTCTCATTTTGTAATTTTCTTGCATTGTTCTCATTTCTCTTCCCAATTTTTCCTCCACTTCTCTTATCTGCTTCTTAAGGTCTTCTATGGCCTGTAACCAGCTTGTATTTTCCTTTGAAGCTTTTGGTGCAGGATTTCTGACTTCACTGTCTTACTCCTGTTCCATGCTTTGCTCCTTTTTGTCCCCAAAATAGGAGTCTAATGTTGGAATCTTCTGTTTGCTTTGTTTCCTTTACCTGTTCATTTTGCCCCTCAGTCACCTGACCCCTGGGCTTTTTGCCACAGTAGGATTCTGCCACCAGACAGGGAAGCTTTCCTCTTAAACACTGGGGTTTTCTCAGCTTCTGGAGCTATTAGATGGGTTCCCACTCTGCGGCCTCCACAAGCTCTGGCAAGCTGGACACACACCCTAGGACCTCCACTCTAGACTGCAATCCAGATCCAAGAAAGTTAAAGCAAGAGCAATTACCCCTCAGACTGGTGCTTGGTCCCCCTACACTCTGCAGGCCAGGAGCTGAAGCTGCCACATGGTGCTAGCTGGCTCTGCCAGTGTCTCAGCAGCTTCTTTCCCTGGGGGCAAAAGCCATACACTCCCACTTACTGGGTCCCAAAGTCCAGACTGCACTGACCTCTCACTTTGTCCTTCACATCTATGTGTTGATAAATCTGGAAATTGCCATAGCTTCTGCTGATCTGGAGTCCCTCAGGCAGGCAGCTCTTCAGGTCCTCCCTAGGGCTAAAGCCTCAACTTGGAGCACTGTGCTGGGTGATTCCTGCCAGCCTGCCAGGCTGTCTTCAGTAGGTGGTTAGCTTCTCTGTGTCATTTTGTGGGTTCTGCAGCTCCAAAGCTTGTTTATAGAGTCCCCTTTTTACATGGATTGGGGAAGGAGGAAGCCAGAGCAGCAGGGAGGTCTTGCTTCTATTCCACCATCTTGACCGCAACTTTTTTTAAGAATGTAATTTACTGGGGTGACTAAGTGGCACACTGAGTAGAGCACCGGCCCTGGATTCAGGAGGACCTGGGTTCAGATCTGGCCTCAGACACTTAACACATAACTTATCCGTGTGACTTTGGGCAAGTCACTTAATCCCAATTGCCCTACATTCCCCTCTCCAAAAAATAATGTAATTTACAGAGAAAATGCTGTTTTGCATTGGTAGAAAATGTTTCTGCACTTAGTAATTCCTTATATCTACCAATGACATCTCAGTCTCTATCCCACTAAACATATGTATATATACCCACACAAATATAATTTGTATATTTTGAGTTTATAATACATAGTCAATATACCAAATGAGAAAAAATAACAGGCTATTTATATAACATAATGGAGAGGTCAAAATAAACTTGAGAAAGAATTCAGAAAAATATTTTTGAGTTTGACTGAAATAACGTAGCAACTACAAACAGAATGATGATAAATTATGATTTTAAGTCTAACTACTGCAATTATGAGAAACTTAGAACAGCATTAGAAATGATAGATTTAGTTGTTCTACTATATAAAAGCAGGAAAATAACTAACAAAAGCACTTAGCTAGCAGAGCAATCACATATTGGGTTTTCTTCTCCCTTTTAGGACACAATTGAGAACAAGGACAGCCATTTCTTAGAGCAATTTGGAAACATCATGAGATCCAAGATAGGTCTTAGTGTGGCAAAGAAGAAAATGATGGAAGAGAAAATGTGTGCAGATTTTGCTTCCAGTATGACAAACAGTTTTGTCATTTTATAAAAATAGCCATCAAAAGTTCATTTTCATCCTCAATTGGATTTGGTAGGGATCACTGCCTAAACTTAGGGAAAAAGATAAAGAAATATTAAACCCTTCATCTAAAATGATTTTATTTCACTGACAACATGTAGTAATCCAGTGACAAGGTCATTTAAAATTATAACAGACATATCTACCATAACAAACATGTTTCTTATCAGCCATTTGTATGCAGAAAAATTGTGCTGAAGTTTGTGAATTAATGAGGACAAATATAACTATAATATATGAATCCAGCACATCCTTAATACCCTCCCCTTTAAACTCAAGCCAAATATGTCATTGAATGTAAAATCCTAAAAATAAAGCAGAAAGCCCTGGGGAGATTAATAAGAAACAAAAGAACTGCCAAATAGTGGTGTAAGTTTGATGTCCCATCCTGCTTGAGATTCTTGCTCTAATGCTGGTGTTCAGGTTATATTTGTGAATAATTAACCCTTTGACTTCACCCTCAATGGTCAAGGATTCTAGTTTTCTGTAACAATGTATAATGAAATCTGCCATATATTAACATCTTTTAACTCTTCTTGAATGATCTACAGGTTAATTCTCCTCATACTGTTTCCTAAAATAAAGAGCTCCCTAACTTTATAACCCATTTGGGAAACAAATCAAAACACTTTCTTGAAGAAGTGATATCAATTTACCATACTTAATTTTCAGCAGGATGCAGTCAATTCTGGTATAGCAAGATATGTGGGACAAAAGTCCAAAGACATAATTTATTGGATTTGAATTTTATCCCTTTTTATCTTCAAACATTCCCCAACTACAAATTTCTGATGTTTTCATTTTTCCTTCATATTGTAGCCATCTTCTTGATGTGCTCATTTACTCCTTGGTCTTTTTATTCCTCATCTGTACTATATCTTTCTTCAAATATTTAGAATATTATTGGGATTTTTTTTTCATTAGCCATAACATTACAAAAAGTCAGCAGGTAATAATAGTGAATAGGAAGTTCACTTCAATATCAAGGTAAATGGGATTCAATTTCTGCTTTTAAAAATACTGGTTATATAGGGGCGGCCAGGTAGCACAGCGAGTAAGAGCACCGGCTCCAGCATTGGGATGACCTGGGGATAGAATCCCTGGCTCAGACACTTAGCACCACACCCAGAAATAACTGCCCATGTAA
>NW_027185698.1:5309981-5321277 GCF_028583685.1 Petaurus breviceps papuanus
CTTAAGCAAGTTACTTAACCCCAATTGCTTAGGGGCGGCCAGGTGGCTCAGCGAGTAAGAGCACTGGCTCCAGTGTCGGGATGACCTGGGGATCAAATCTGGGCTCAGATACTCAGCACCACACTCAGAAATAACTGGCCATGTAACCTTGATTAAGTTACTTAACTCCAATTGCTTTAAAAAAATACTGGTTATATGACCCTAGCTAACCATTTAATTTTTCATCACCCTACACAATTCACTAAGACTATAAATTGAAGAGCAGTTGCTAATCTACATCAATAAAGGGAGTTTCCTCATCTGGGACCTCTCTACATGAATGTAATCCCTGATGTAGACCAAAAAGTCACAGACAACTGTAATAAGGTTTTCATGAAACAATCAAAGACTAGTCCCAGTCACTTTTCTTAGGCTTTAGTGAATAGCTCAAAGTTCAATATCCTATGACCACCTAGTTGCAAGCACCCCAGCATCCCTAGGGTGGCCGCAACACAGATTCTTAGATCTGCTTTGCTAAAGGAAAGCAACTCAAAATGGGTTAACAAGCTTACTTTAATCAATCAAACATAGATCATTTACCTAGTTCAGGGGGAAAAGGTCAGCACCCCGAACTCCAGAGTATACAGACAGGAGTTACAAGACAGAGAAACAGATCAAACAGACAGGCTTCCAAACTGTCCAACCATTACATCCATACCAAATCACAGTTACCAGAGAGGGAAGCATAAACATCTGGGTTTTCAAAGCCAGGGGGCTCTCAATGGCTGCCCAGAGTCTCATCTAGTCAAATCACACAACACTTCTTAAAGTGAACCCCAAAGCAAAGTCTCCCATCAGGGCTTATGTAGCCCTCTCCTGGGCCAGAGAATGCAACGACCCTCTTGACCCACTGCCCAATCACAAAGCATCCCCTGAGAAACAAGCCTCCCACCACAGGATCCAGGTGCACTTAAGGCTATCAAAGGGCCTAGGTGCAGGGAAGATCTTAAAAATTTACATTCCTATAACAGTACATCTTCTTTTCTTTAGGTGTTATGTTCTACAATTCAATATGTCTATCTCTTGCTTTGCCCACTCTCACAAGTATCTAAAATTTAGGCTGGTGGCATAATAAATAAAAAGACTACTGAAGTAGTAGTCAGGAAAGCAACATTCAAATCCTATCTCAGATATTTACTAGTTAAGCCACTTTGGACAAGTCCCTCAACCTCTCTGGCCTCAGTTTCCTCAAATACAAAATTAGACGTTAAAACTTTATGGCCTCAAATGTTTCATCTAGATCCATATCTCTGATCCTATAACTCTTCTAAATTTATTATCTAAGCACCCACAAGATTTTATTTTTAGTTAAAAAGTTAGAGATTTCTGCATGAACTCCTTATTTCTAGATCACTTATAAACAAATACATTTAGAGATGCTATGTTCTACCCTACTAATCCTAGAGAAACTTTCTTTTGCTCTTTTCTGAATTTCCCATTTTCACTTTGATTACATATAAACAACTAAGAATTCACCAACCTCTCAGTAATGTTTTTATAATTCTTGGTGTGAAACCATTCGATGGCCTTCTGTAAATTTAATCCAATTATTTCTCATTTTCCTTTCTTTGCATGTATATCTACTACATTAGAAACATCAGAAACAATTGCTAATTGTTTTCCCATAAGGAGTCTACTATGATTGCTTCCTGTTTTCCCTACTAAAAAATTGCTCATATCTGTATTCCTTTTAAGAACATAAGTTTCCCTTGAAGTTGTAATTCCATGTTTTATTAAACGCTATTCTGTCCTAAACATCAAGAGAAGCAAAATCATTTTTTTTCTTCACTAAAAGGAGAAATTTATATTTTTGGATCCTACAAAATTTCTATTCCTAAGCAATTTTAAAGAGTGAGACAGAAAAATCTACCATGGAAGAAATACTGAGAAGAGTTACTTTGGGACCATAGAAATAGTCTTATATCTCACTTTATGATCTGTGGAGCTTAATTTAGATTTGGGTTTACATAAAACTACTGTGAGCCAGCATTTACTTGAGCATAACAGGAAAAAAAAATGTCTTCCCCACTTTCTGTTACCTGTAGAGGGTACATGTTTCTAATATTCTTCCTTTACCACCATGGTGAAATGTACAGAGCCCCAGAATCAGAGGCCTCAGTTACCACATGAATCACAGTGTTGAGCTTGAGACAATAGAAATGACATACTCTATAAGCAACATGGGCTGAATTGTCAGTCTTTCATGTTCAAGAATTGCTTTGGAAGAGGAATGAAGCTTGTCTAGTCAAATAATTCATTAAAAAAGAGGCTTTTTCTCCCTGCCAGAGGAAAAAAATATGACTTTAATCCAGGGAGACTTAGGCCTCATGCTGCTTCAAATAAGATTAAAAGGACTGCCTACTAGGGTGAAGTTCTATTAAGTTTATAAATATTCATAGCAATATTGAAGAGTTTAAGAAGACTGAATTTCACTTAATTGCTCACAAAAAGTAATCTTATTTTAAAGAATATGGATAATTAGATTTACAATGGGGAAAAAAAGGCCAGGGTGCCAAGATTTTTGGTACAAAAGAAATGCAGCTTAATATTAGGGGAAAAAAAAGTAATCAGCTCAGTTACTAGGTAGGAATCTAAAGTCTTTCACCTTTAATAGGGGAATATTCAGTCACTCCAAAATGTCTATCATTGTTTAATTTTAAAATTACAAAGCTCAGGAGATAAATATGCTCCTCACTCTAAATGTTAAAGAAATACTAAGCACTTTAGGGGAAAAAAACACAGATAAGTGCTTTTAAATTATAGCTAGACATAACAAAGATTCTGATTTAGTCTTTTAAGGGTGTTTGCATCATATAACAAAGAAGATCACTGTCAAGTTTCCTCCATGGGAAAAATACAATCACAAAACTAAGATGACTTCCACAGTTTTGTTTCTAATCTAAAATGCTAGGCTATTTACTCTTTCCCACAATCATCATCACCCTCAGGTGGCAAACTCTTTTAGAAGATTGATAACAGTGAGCCATATTAGAAAATATCAACAACAGCATAGTAGACTTCTGGGGGCAGAACGAAGATGGTGGATTTGAGAAGTACACAGCCTAACTTTCTTAACATTCCCCTTCAAAAAACTTTATTGCCTCAAATTGAATTTTGAAGTGGCAGAGTCATAAAAGATCAGTGAAACATTGTTCTAGCATAAGAAAATACAGGAGGCTGGAAAGACAAACCTGTAACATGAAGGAGGAGACCAGTCCTGAGTCCATGTGGATGAAAAACCAATTGTACGACAATGAAGACAGAAGCAATGACAACATTGGGACCTCCCAAGCTAAAAACGTCAAGGGGACCTGGAAACTGGTCAGAAAGATACTGCAGGGTACGCTGGTGCTAGTACTGGATTTAGGACCAGATATTATTCAGCAACTGCATTGTGTTTACACACTTCTGGGTCACAGTTTAAGGGTAGACAGGAGTACTTTCAGTTAAGAGATAGTATAAACCCTTAGGGGCAATATCACTTCCAGGCCCAAGAAATCAGGGATTGTGATGAAGTGATGCCACAGAGAGATAAAGTGATTTACCCAGAAACACACTGCTTTTAGGTGGCAGAATCTGGGTAAATCACTTTATCTCTCTGTGGCATCACTTTCTATTTGTAAAAGTACTTGGGTAGGTGGAGGCAAGGTTATACAGAAGCCTATGAAATCCTTTCTATAAATCTTGATCCTTTGATCCTATTATCTTATTTCAATTCAAAAACCTTTCTTGAGAGTCTGATATATGAAAAATTACATGGGATACATATATAAGAAATAAACAGTTCCTGCCCTTAAGGATCTTATATTTTATATTCTTCAAATACTTTATATTCCCATTTTTTAGACAAGTCATTTCCAAAGTAGGGGGCCATGGAATTACATCAAGGATTTTGTGGCTTAATTCCAGGGAGTGAGTAATTAACTAGTTAGATCTATGCTGACTGTTCCAGTTATTGGCCTTCATGGAGACTGAAACCTAACACAAATAATCAACTGCACCAGCTACTCAGACAATACTTACTATGAACCTGTATATCCCTTTCCCTTACCCTCACATAGTATCCCTTCACTCTGTCCCCATTATCAAAGTGGTGGGCTCTAGTTTCTAGGGTAGTAACCATGAGTAACGCACACATGCACACATATTCCCATTCTCATTCTCTCTCTCTCTCTCTCTCTCTCTCTCTCTCTCTCTCTCTCTCTCTCTCTCTCTCTCTCTCTCTCTCTCGCTGCCTATTATTTGGTGTTAGTGGGTATCACTGGGTGAGCAGACATGGGTGGGTACCAAACATTATATTTTCCCTCCAAACCCACCTCCTTTTCAAAATGTCCTGCTTACTTTGAGACTAAGATATCCTTCCAACCGCACAGGTTCCCAATTTCCTTCTTATCCTTGCTCAACTGAAACTTCTCTTTTCAGGAGTTCATTAATTACCATTAATCTCATGAGTGACTAATTTAATGGCTTTTTTTCAACCCTCCTCCTATTAGTCCTCTTTGCAACATTTCACCCTGTTGACTACATTCTAGGGTACTTATTTTGTCTTCTTAGAGTGGTCATGGGACTTCTTTTTCTCAGTTCTCCTGACTTTTCAATGGAATCTTCTGGGTCTTTGGTGGTATTCATAGACAAAAGTATCTGCTCCAGGCTTTTCTCAGTATGTTTTCTCAAGTGTTGCCCAAGTTCCCAAGCATGTAATTAATATTTCTATTCAGATTACTCTCAGATTTTAATCTCTCTCCTGAATTATAATCCTGTATTATCAACTGCTTATTAAATTTTACATATTCAAAACAGAACTCATTATCTTTCCCATCTTTTGAATTTCTCTGTTTCTGCTAATGATACTGCAATCTTTTCAGCCATGGTATTATCAAGGGCCAAATGTTCTCACCACCCACTCAGGCCTCAGGCCCTACCCCCTCAGCAGTCTTGGGGGTATCTCCTCTTCTGACCCCTTCTACTCCTCAGGTGCCAGCTGATCTTCCCCCTTGCCAGTTGGATCCCCCAGACTTGCTGTCTGATCCAATTCAGCCAGCACCCGCCAGACACTCCCTCACAGGAAGCAGGACTTCCAATCTCCCTTCCCAAGTCCCTGTCCCCATAGCACCTTCAGGACCTTTTCGCCTAAGGGAAGTGCCTGTCACACATGGGACAACTAGAATGCATGTACAATTCTCCATTTTGGATCTCATCCAAGTTAAAGAAAAATTGGGAAGGTTCTCTGAAGATTCCACAAAGTTTACTGATGGTTTCAGAAATATATCCTTTGAGCTTTCTTGCGGTGATTTGCATATCCCTTTCTCTACCTGTTGTTCCACTGAGGAAAAGAAGAGAATCTGGAAATAGGCCCCAAAATTTGGGGATTGTTTGGCTAGCAATAACCCCACAAAATACCCCCCAGGAACAGCTGCTGTTCCCACTAATGAACCAGGATGGGATTACCAAATGCATGAGGGTAGGGGAAAAGGAGACTATTTGATGCTTTGCCTGTTAGAAGGCCTAAGAATTGCATCTCAAAAGCAAGTAAATTATCTGAAGATTAGGGAAGGTACTCAGAGAGAAAGGGAAAACCCTGCTGTTTTCCAAGACCAGCTGGTAGAAGCTTTTAAGAGGTGTAGGAATGATCCTGACTCTATAGAAGGGGCAGCAATCCTTAACATGTATTTCATTAGTCGGTCTGCTCCAGATATTAGGAGGAAACTACAGAAATTGGCAATGGGACCCCAAACACCTCAGGCCCAATTACTGGAGATGGCCTTTGGAGTCTTTAATAACAGACCTGGTTGCAGCAGAGGAGAAAGAACTAAGGGAATGAACCAGAGACAGAGAACGTGCTCACTTCTTGGCTGCTGTCATGGCCAGGAAACCCCCACTCCCACCCCCCCGCCCTGAGCAACCCCTTGGAGGAAGCTGAGTCACTTGGGCAGTGGGGAAGCTTGCTCTTGATGCAACAAGGAGAGACACTGGTCCAAGGAGTGCCCCTCCAGGGTACCCCCCCAGTAGGAGCCCCAGAAACCAACAGTTCTAGAACTGTGCCCATCTGACCAGGAGGGACATTGGAAGAAGGATTGCCCCAAGGTTGAAAATGTAGTAGAGCCACCTCCCAGAACCCTGTCCTTCAGTCTTCTCAAGCCTTGGAGTAAAGGGGAAGCCTGAGGCTTAGCAGTGCTCCCACATTTTCCATCTCTCTTGCTGAACTCTGGGAAAGCATTAAGACTGAAGGTAAGGTTACCTATTTTATTATGACTTAACTTCTCTGTTCAAACCAACTGCTTCTACCCTCCCTTTGACCAGGCAAGTCAGAAGCATGGAAGGGGAAACTAAGGGAAATCTCCAGACATACACAATGCCCTGCCTACTTGAGGATCTGTTGTTTGAACACTCCTTTCTTATGCTCTCCTCTTATCCTGCCCCTTGTTGGGAAACAACCTGATGGTGAAATTGCCAAGCTAATTTTCTCTAGTTAAGCCTCCCAGATCTCCCCATGTTCCCCTGGAAGTGTGGGAGACAATAGAATCAACTGTCTGGGATCAGGAAATTCCTGGGTGAGCTACTTCTGCCACAGCATCATATTTTTTGACTCCTAGGTCCTAAAGTGTTCCCCCATAGTGGTCTATATCCAATTAAGACCAAGGCCTGGGAGGAACTGCAACCATTAATTGCCACTCAAGGCCCTGACTCACTCTGCCTGAGAGTGGGGCCCAGAAAAAGTGAAATCTTTTGAGACTTTGAAAACTAAATTGACCACCACTCCAGCTTTACCCAATCTAGAAAAACCTTTCACTCTCTAAGATGATGAAAGGAGAGAACAGGCTTTGGGAGTTGTTGCCTGTTTTTGAAAACTGTTAGATTCTGTGGCTGCTATTGCTTTCCATGTGCTGTATGTGCATGGAGAAATTTGGAAAGGAAGGGGATCTCTGACAGCATTTTGGCCTTGACATAATCATCTTTAATCCCAACCAGGAAAATTGTTTTTGATACAGGGATATTGTCCATTCTCTATACTTTTTTGTGCATGTTTTGGTCTTCATTTGCTTAACCTCCTTGCCAGGTTTGATTCTTCCAGGGTTCAAGCCATCAACCTCCAGATGACCACTAAGGCTATGCCAACCTGTGATTGAATTCAAGTTTTCCAGCCCACTGGACTTGGCATCAGCCATGTTCTGGATTCTGACCCCTTGAATGTGAAGTCTGATCCCCTTGAACAAGACCCAGAGAGGCAGGGACAGCCCTACAACCCTTGCCAGCAGGAAGCACTTTCAGAAGCTGAGACCTCTGTCCTTTAACCCAAAGGAATTTGGGTCCTGTTTGTTTGAGGGAGGAATGATGTGGTACAAGCTCTGGGAACCACTTTGAACTCTGATTGAATCTTTCCATTTAATGAGGCATTTGCCTGAGGCCTTAAGCCTTTCATTATAGCTCTTTCCAAATCTCCCTTACTAGCCTAGTCCTCCATTGTCCAGCTAGTCCCCAACCTGGATCCTCCCAAAATAACTATATACTCTTAAACTAGCCTAGCCCTCCATTGTCTCTCATCTCCAGGTAGCCTTCAGCTACTTCCCACCCTTAATCTCTCATCACTGGAGTCTGACCTAGTTTGACTCCTCCTGAAGACCCTCCCCAAAGTCCTCCTATAGACCACCCCTAGATTCCTCCCACAAAATTTCTGTATATAAGACCCATCTTGCCTCCATGAGGAAGCTAGACAATGATCTAGCACAGACTCACTCTGTCAGATGATTCCGCCCCATCTGTCCAATGCAAGTGTCACAGATACCAAGACTCCTTAAGAGTCTACCCAATATGGTGAATCTTTAATACACTTTGCTTTACTTTGGCTGAGAGAAGATTTGAGTCTAATTTTTTTGGCAGGACCTGGTGTGTTGGTATTTCAGGGTCTTAAGCACCCCTAAACCTTAGATCTCAACATTTTATGGTGACCTCAATAGTAGGAGGGTGTTCAATCACAAGGCTAACATAGCAGCATACAAATTACAAGATGAGGTGATTTGTCCATGGTTACATGTGACATAAGGGTGAGAAGCAGTATTTCAACTGAAGTTCCTGACTCTTCGCCAATATCTCTCTCTACTACTCCACCCTGACGTTATAGAAAAAATCATCACTTATAAAAGAGGACCGGGGAAAGAAGTATGGTCCACAGGAATATGTTTTCAAGTTCACAAGAAAATTCTTCATCCACAAAGAACTTTAAACATTCTTGTTATTAGGTACAAGAGATGAAGGTCAAAGGATGGATTTATTTATAGTCCCTTCAAAAAGAAGCAAGTGATTTAAATGACACACCAGAGCAAGAACAGCTCTGAAAATTGCTTTTAAAAGAGGCAAAGTGTTTCTGAAGTAATCTGTCCTTTTGGATTTGAATATACTAGTATCTTCAAAGAATTGTTGTATCAGCACTTCCTTTACCCCAAAGGGAAAAAAAAAAGGATAAATCTGTATTATGCTTTGTGGAAAGAGCATTACCAAGCTCTTGTATTCAGGCTATTTCTAGTAACAGGTCAGATTCACTCACTAGCTTTTCTCCCATACACACATTACTGTACTCCATATGCTGAATGAGCTGTAATTTCCTTTATGAATATAGCACGTTCATGTTAATGTTAATTTTAAATGTTTGAAACAGTATTTTACTAAATATTTATGCTGTAATTGTTCTCAAATTGTAGTATATTAAAATTTTCATTTAATACATAATTTAAAAATACAAAATAAGACTTTTAATTTTAAAATTCTCTATTTTTCAGCCTTTCACATTCCATTTGCTCATCATATTCCACTGTTCCCTACATAGCTCAAGTTATACCTCTGTATCTCTCACATACATATTTAGAAGAAAATTTTCAAAAAGGATTTTAAAAAGCAGTGGGAACAACATTTCAAGGCCCTACTTTATTTGATTGTGGGTGTTTTTTTCTATTAAAAATATAGAAAATTTTCTTCAGATTTAATTGGCTCCGGAACTAAGGTACAACTTGTTGGTGTGGATTCCTCAGCTAAATGAATACAAAAAAGCCATGATGATCTCCAGCTGACCCCTGATGCTTGACCCCTGGGCTACAACAAGCAACTTAGAAGAATAAGAGCTAAACTCAGCTGAATCAGCTCAATGTTTTTGCTGAATATCATTGTTGAATAAATTTCTATTGCTAAGTCTAAATAAAGCATCTTTGAATTAACTATCAGCTTGTCAACAAGTGTTTCAGTTTAATATTGAATGTGAGGTACCAGACCAGTCCGATAAGCCCTGTCATGAGGCAGTTAATTTAATATGCCATTTTGGAAGAAAATTATTGCTTTGAACAGATGTGTGGGTGGTGCACTGGAAAGTGAGCTCTAGGTGGTCTCCAGGCTTCTGGTGGTACTTCTTGCAATGACAGTTGCCACTTACTGTGGGGCATCCTCCATTGACACTTTGAGAGTAAACTGCCTTTGACTATTCAGCAACTACAGACCAATATGAATATACTTTTTAAAATTATTAACTACACTAGATAGCTCCAGTAATCTGTTGTTAATTTGGTCTGCATATTCAGAGATGTAAATATAACTATGTTATATACAGGCACACACATTCACACGCACACGCATGATGTCAATGTTGTCCATTTATTAAAAAGGCAGCATCCTTTTGATTCAAAACTATGGCTGCAATGAACCACAATTACTCAATTAATGAGGAGCTTTCCTGGTAAAAAATGAAAAATAACTCTCCTTGTTTGTTTTATTTATTTATTGCAAACAAATAGTTTTGTATTTTTCCCTGCAACTAGCATTCATTTTTACAAAATTTGGAATTCCAAATTTTTCTCCCTTCCTCCTTTCCCTTCCATCTTCTGAAAGTGGTATGCAATTTGATATAGTTTGTACATGTTCTATTCTGTAAATATATATATATATATATATATATATATATATATATATTTCCATATTGAACATGGTTGTTAAAGAAGAAACAAATAAAAAGGGGGAAACATGAGAAAGAATAAAGTGAAAAAATATGCTTCAATTAACATGATCTGCATTCAGAGACTGTCCATTCTTTATCTGGATACTGATCGCATTTTCCTTTGTGATTCTTTTGTACTTGTGTTGGATCTTTGTGTTGCTAAGAAGAACTGAGTCTTTCAGAGTTGATCATCACACAGTGTTGCTAATACAGTGTACAGTGTTTTCCTGGTTCTGCTCATTTTACTTTCCATCAGTTTGTACAAGTATTTTCAGATTTTTCTGAGATCTGCCTGTTCATCATTTCTTCTTTCACAATAATTTCCCATTTCTTTCATATACCAGTTTGTTTAGTGATTCCCCAATTGATGGACAGTCCTTCAAATTCTAATATTTGGCCACCACAAAAAGGGCTGCTATGAATATTTTTACACATATAGGTCATTTTTCCTTTTTTATGATCTTTTTGGGATACAGGCCTAGTAGTGGTATTGCTAGATAAAAGGGTATGCACAATTTATAGCCATTTGGGGATAGGTCAAAATTGTTCTCCAGAATGGTTGGATCAGTACACAACTCCACCAACAATGCATTAGTGTCCCAATTTTCCCATATCTTCTCTAGCTTTTATCATTTGCCTTTTCTGTCATAATAGCCAATTTGATAGGTGTGAGAGGGTATCTCAAGAGTTGTTTTAATTTGCATTTCTCAAATCAAAAGTTATTTAAAGCACTTCATATACATATAGATGTCTTTAATTTCTTCATCTGAAAACTGCCTGTTCATATCCTTTGACCTTTTATCAATGGAGAATGGCTTGTATTCTCATAAATTTGACTCAGTTGTCTATATATTTGAGAAATGGGGCCTTTACCAGAGATACTTTCTATAAAGATTGTTTCCCATTTTTCTGCTTTTCTTCTAATCTTGCATTTGTTTTGTTTTTACAAAAGGTTTTTAATTTAATATAATCAAAATTATTTATTTTACATTTTGTAATGTCTTTCTAGTTTCATGATGAACTCTTCCCCTCCACATAGATCTGACAGGTAAATCATTCCTTGTTTTTCTAATTTGCTTATGGTGTTGCCCTTTATGTATAGATCATGCTAAAGATTTGTTATATCTAACTTTTCTAATATGCTATTTACCCCTTTAGTTTATGTATTGTTTATTGCTGTCTATTTCCTCCTGTTATTCTTTTGACTTCTTTAAGAACTTTGATGCTATATGACTTGGTGTATATATATATATATATATATATATATATATATATATATAT
>NW_027185698.1:5321377-5330482 GCF_028583685.1 Petaurus breviceps papuanus
GTGTATATATATATATATATATATATATATATATATATATATATATATATATATATATATATATATTTAGTATTTATATTACTTCATTATCTATAGCATCTTTTAACAAGATACATTTTCCTTCCTTATCTCTTTTAATTATGTCTATTTTTGCTTTTACTTTGTCTGAGAATTAGATTGCTACCCTGGCTTTCTTTTATTTTACCAGAAGCATAATATATTCTGCTCCAGTCCCTCACCTTTACTCTCTTTGTGTATTTCTCTGCTTCGGGTGTGTTTCCTGTAATCACTATATTGTAGGATTCTGGGTTTTGATCCACTCTACTATCTGCTTCCGTTTTATGGGAGAATGCATCCCTTTCAAATCAAAGTTATGATTACTACCTGTGTATTTCCCTCCATCCTATTCTTTCTCCTGTCTCTCCTCTTTCTCCTTTCTCCCTTTCTCTCCTCATCAGTGTTTTGCTTCTATCTGCCACTTCCCCTGATCTGCCTTCCTTTCTGTCAGTCCCTCCCCCCATTTTACCTGATCTCCTCCCCTCTTATTTCCCTATCAGGTAAGCATTATGGGAATGGGAATCTTAAGATCTTCCCTGCCTCTTGGCTAGGCTTAGGTGACTCTGAGAACTTTCTTTGATTTGAAAATATACTCTGCCCCATAATAGGCTGAATGTGGTCATCTTGTGGGAGGCTTATTTTTCAGGAACACCCACACCTTGATACTTTGTGATTTGGCAGTGGGTCAAGAGGGTTGTGACATTCTCTGAGCCAGGAGAAGGCTATATATACCCTGATGTGAGATTTTGTTTTGGGAGTCACTTTGAGAAGAGTTTTATGATTTGACCAGAAGAGAGTCTGGGCAGCCATTAAGCTCCCTGGCTTTGAAAACCCAGATGTTGGTGCTTCCCTCTCTGTTAACTGACTAGGTATAGGTGTAATGGTCAGACAGTTGGAAGCCTGTCTGCTGATCTGTTTGTCTGCTTGTAACTTCTGCTTGTAACTTGTTTGTATCATCTGAAGTTCAGGGTGCTGACATTTCCCCCTGAACTAGGTAAATGATATATGTTTGATTGATTGAAGTAAGATTGTTAACCCATTTTGAGTTGCATTACATTAGAAAAGCAAATCTAAGAACCTGTGTCAGCAGCCACCCTGGGTATGCTAGGGTGCTTGCTGCTACAGTATGATAGATTTATATTTTCAGCTCATTGTGTATATTATTCCCTCTTTGAGCCAACACTTATGAGAGTAGGGTTCAAGTGATGCTCATCACCCACCCTCCGATCTTCCTCTCCAATGTGATAGAGCCTCTTCACATTACAAAAATTACCCCATTTGTAATTGCAAGCACAGAATTAGTTCACACCTTGTTTCAGCTATTGAATTAACACCTTGTTTCAGTTCAAGTTTCTTTTGACCCTTGTATCAAGTCTGTTAAGAAACAGAACATGTGACTCCCACAACTTGTGGACCCTAGAACTCATGAACTCCTGAAACAGGAAGGGGAGGAGCTAATGACCACATATAAGGAGAATTTCCAGGTGTAAGGGTTATGGGATTTAAAGATCTTCCATGCCCCGTTGGACTTGCTGACATAGCAGGAAGTGGCGGAGCAAGAGGAAGCGGAAGCCAAGCTAGCGTTCCTGCGGTGGCTGGCGGTGGTGGCGACGGCGGCGGCAGCAGCAGAGGCAGCGGTAGCGCAAAGCCCTTTTTGACTTAGCCAGAATTTCTGCTAAGGACTCCTGCTGAGGACTGCAAGGGGCCGGAGCTGCTGGGAGCCCGCTTCCCGGACGCTGGGTGGTTGCTGTGAGTGGGGAGAGGAGGACCTTTGCCTGAGGTAGCCTGTTCTGTTTTAAAGGCTTGAAAATGTGGGTGCTTTCTACTTTATCTACCTGTGCCAATATCATAACTACTCTGATGGCTTTCACTTTCTGGTTTTGGGACTCAGTCTTTTGGTATCTTAATAAATTTTCTAGTTTATTTCCCCATATGGCAAGCATGAAGTATTTTGTAATGGATAATTATATCAGCATATTTGTAATTTGTGAATATGGCATTGCTGATACACCAAGCTAGAGAAAGAACTGAGAAGAGGACTCTTGTGGTGGCAGAGTCAAGAAGGAGAAAACTTGTGATACCCTGGCACACTGTTTGTCTGCTCTGTGTTGATGTTTGTTTGTGATACTTTGTACAGAAGCACTGGGACCTTACTGGAAGACCTGAAAGAGGATTTCCTGCTTGTATGTTTACAGAAGTCCTGGAGAAGGGTTTCAGAGGTCCTCGGACTTTACTGATGATTTGTGCTAACCTCTTGGACCTTGTTTGTGGGTCTGTGTTGATTTCTATGTCGATGATTTGCGTTGAGCTCTCAGACCTTGTTGGTGGGTCTAAGTTGATTTCACAGGTAGATAGTGAATTGTTGATGGTGTCGGCAATGTACATGAATACCATTGTGGCTCTGTCAAGCTTTGTCTTCCAAGAAATAGGAACTGTGAAGGAATTGAGGTGAACTGGACACTGTGAACTTCAATATGGAGTGGGAACTGGATGAAGGACTGGACAAGGAGCTGGACAAGGAACTGGGAACAACAAATTGCCTTTGAACCCAGGTGACAGTTGGAGCTGGGACCATGGAAGCTGAGAGCCAGCCTTGAGTCAAGCTGAAAGAAGACTTTAGTTGGATGCTGTGTGCTGACTGAGAAGTTTATGATTTACTATGATCTAGGGGTGGAGAACTTTGACTTTTGTACTTTGTGATTGAATTAAGGATTGTGTGATTGACTAAATGAATGTACTTTGTTTAAAACTATGTGACAACTTTGGTGATATCTACGTGGCCATTTTTGTGGTAAGTTGTTGAGTTGTGTGACATTATGAATGCTATATTTTGACTTTCTGTGATAAGTTGTAACATTGTGAATGATGTACCTTTCTTGCGGTTTAAACCCAGGGACGTCAAAAACTGTTGAGGTGGGGGCTTTGCCCACCCAGAAATGTTGTGGTTTCATGATGTGTTGTGGTGGAACCATCTCAAAGAATTCAGAGTCAGACCACCCCTAATCCAAATTTAGGCATTGATTGAGATTGATGCCTTTTATGAAGCAGGCTAATTTCCAAGAGGAACCAGCAGCTTTAGAGAAAGCAAGATGGATTTTCATAGGGTAAAGATGTAATTACACAACAGAAATATACATAGAATAGAGGAATATCATTATTATTAAAAAAAGCAGAAGGGATTTGTTAAGGGATTAGGTAATGGAGGAGGGGTCCTATCTATGGTTTGGTGGTTAAACTGATCATTCTGCCCTTTGACTGGCTAACTATTGTGGTCCTATCTTGGGATAGATGGATGATGTGATTGTGACTGAATACAATAACACACCTGTTTCTGTGGAAATGGGTCTGGGGGCAGTGACCAGGTGGAGGAAGTAGCTAGTTTCCCACCATATGGACACACCTGCTATTTCTGTGGGAACTAAGAGTTCAGGGACACACCTGTTGTTCCAGGGAACAGTGAGGCATATACAAAGAAGTTAGGACATTGGGCAGGGGAGGGGTAGGTAGGTACAATGGGCCTGCTGTTCACTAGGGCCAGGCCTATAATGAAGTTAGAATACTGGGTCTGGGGGGCGGCTTTATTAACATTCCATCATTCCTCCTCAAAGAGTTCAGACACAAATTCTTTTGGGAGAAGGGACAAAGGTCTCAGCTTCCATAACTTCTTCAGGTTGGAAAAGCGGGTAGAGCTGTTCCTGTCTCAGTGGGTCCTGAGGAGGAAGTTGACTGGAACTGAGCATAGATCACATCCAGGGGATGGTAGATCAGTATGGACTGGTATTTACTGCTTGCTGCCAACTGTCAGTGAATTGGCCTGTAATCTGAGAGACACAAATCTGACAGGCAAGTTCAATATGCAGGGCCCAAGATATAAGGAGAAAAACAGATGTATCTAGTAACAGGCAATTGACTAGGCCAAGTACCCTTTTACTAAATTATTTAGGCTGTAGAAAAGAATATAATTTTAGGCTGAATAGCTCAGATCTAACACACACTTTAGTAGCTTAGATGTATCCCAGCCTTAGTATATGGGATAATTATTAATGTTGTGTTTGTACTTTTGTTTCACAAACTTCTTTTCCCTTTGTCTAATCATTCCCATGTCATTCAGAAAAAATGTTCTATTCCAGGGATTTAAACTTTTACTTGAATATGCAGGTAGGCAGATGACAAGCCTATGTATTAATTTACCCAGTTGTATGGGATATGGAATGACTATGGATTCAGATTGAGAACATCAAAATTTCATATACCTGCATTGTACTTTTACTATCTTTTACTGACCACTTGCTCTAATTAGAGAAATTTGTCATAAAAGGAAAAAGCAGGGACATGCTAGATATGACAGGATAAAACACCCTTAACTCTGTTTGAATTCAGATAACAGTCACTTCAATTCCATCTCATAGTCAGACTCAGGAATAGTCAGGTGAAAAACATTCCTTTTCAAAGGAATACAATGGGGAAACTGAGTCAGGAGGGCCCCATCTTAGACTGAGGCTAAAATTGTCCTCTCAATTTTTCCCAAAAGCAAACTTTCATCTGTAGCAGCATTCCCTCAGAGTATATTGTGGCATCTCTCTCAGATACTGACTTAATGCAGACAACTATAACCAAATTCAAACTCAAAATAAAACTAGTTGCAGTCCCAATGGCTTTTTTTTTTGCCTTTTGGAGGGCAATTGGGGTCAAGTGACTTGCCCGAGGTCACACAGCTAGTTTTTGTGTTAAGTGTCTGAGGCCGGATTTGAACTCAGATCCTCCTGACTCCAGGGCTGGTGCTCTACTCACTGTGCCACCTAGCTGCCCTAGTCCCAATGTCTTTTACCTTAAATGCCAAGTCTCACCAATCACAGCTTAGGGCTTGTTACAATTGCTTTTATTTTACCATGACTTACATATATAAGATATTTCTCAGTAAGTGTATCAGCAATGCCATATTCACAATGCCTATAGAGATTACAAATATGCTGATATAATTATCCATCACAAAATACATCAGGTTTGCCATTTGGGGAAATAAACTAGAAAATTTATTAAGATACCAAAAGACTGAGTCCCAAAACCAGAAAGTGAAAGCCATCAGAGTAGTTATGACATTGGCACAGGTAGATAAAGTAGAAAGCACCCACATTTTCAAGCCTTTAAAACAGAACAGGCTACCTCAGGCAAAGGTCCTCCTCTCCCCACTCACAGCAACCACCCAGCGTCCTGGAAGCGCGTTCCCAGCAGCTCCGGCACCTGGCAGTCCTCAGCAGGAGTCCTTAGCAGAAAGTCCTGCTCCCAGCAGCTCCGGCCCCTGGCAGTGATCAGCAGGGGTCCTAACTAAAAAAAAAAAAAAAGGCAACCGCCGCCAACTGCCAACCGCAGGACCGTTAGCTCGGCTTTTCACTTTCTCTTGCTCTGCTATGTCAGCACGTCCATGGGGCATGGGAGATCTTTAAATCCCATAACCCTTACAGTAAGCCAAGTTCATTGTTTAGGAACTCCATAACCCAAACAAGCTTTTATTTTTTCCTGGGGCTGATGACTTTGCTCACCAGATGGTTTCTGGATATCTGACAAGTTTACAAATAAGGAGAAATCGATAGGGACCCCAAAGAAGGGGTTGATCTGCCTGCAATCTTCTTCTGGAGTGATGAAAGCCACATACTTTCTGCATGGCAACTTCTTTATTTTCAATACTGATTTTTTTTCCTTGCCAGGATGTCTTTCAAGGTTCCCATATTTTATTTTTAGGATCCCAGTATATGGTAGCTGGCACAGGTGGCCTCCAGTCACCCCCTATAGCACTACACTGAAGGCGACCATGACCATATTCCTAAGGGAGGGAAGTAGGCAGTGTCTACCCAGCCTGCCCTTAGAACTGCTGTGGGATCAGTTTTAAGTTTTAACATTATAACAATAATCCCAAATAACTTATTTAACAATCTTACAATTTTCATAAGTAAGAGCCAACTTGTTTTACCTTTAATACAGGATTAGCAGGACTTAATAAAATAGCATATCTGGTTTTGAACAAATTTTTTTCATTGCCTTTTAGTTGCAACTAAGTTCAGATTAAAAGTTGCTTTGTCTAACACCATTTCTGGCTCACAATGGTCACTCAAGTTTTATAACATGAAAAAAAATTTACTACAATGTAGAAATACAATAATAACACAAACATTAATTGAATTTCCCAATCACATATAAAATTATTGTAGAGGCTTCTTGACTTCTGACTTCATTTTCTCCTCTCCTTTTCTCATCTCCCCACAGTTTCAGAGCCTGGTTGTGGGGGTGGTCAACTTGGGAAGGAAAGAGAAAGAGGGTACCACTACTTGTGTGGGACAGATTAAGGAGCAGGTAGTGCTGGGAGGTTGTAGAATCCAGCACCCGAATTAAAGCTCCAGGGGGACATCGTGAGGAGGGGGTTTTGGCGAATAAGGAGGGTCCCAGATGAACCCACAAGCTTCCTGATAGGGGTTGCTTGGCTTCAGGGAAATTGGAGCGGAAACTCCAGGTCCTGGTGGTGTGAGAGCAAGGACTTGGGGTTTTGAGAGGAGAAGTTCATCTGCTTACCTAGAGAAGTGGGCTTCAGGGTGCCCAGGGACCTAGGGATGTTGCCAGTGGGTCCCTGATGTAGCTGCTGTGCCTCCCCCCTTGTTCCTTTCACCAGATGGGGGAGGCTAACTCAAATTCCCCACTATTCTTCTAACCTTTCACAGTATCCTTAGCTTGGTCAGAGTGAGGATGACAGGGAGAAGGCACTGTAGCCCCAGCCTGGGAATAGCTGGGACCATGAGGAAGAGAATCTTCGTGGTTGTAGCTTCTTACTGTGGCCCCAGTCTGATCAGAGCTGGATCACAGTGAGAAGGCATTGCATTCCTAGCCTAAACAGATGTAGAACTACAGGCAGAAAAGAATCTTAGTGGGGTTTTTTTTTGTGGTGTTCACTCCTTTAAAACTTCTTTGAAAATGAGAGCTTTGAACCTTCCAGTAAAGGTGAGTGGGACCCTGGAAAAGATCCAGTGGCACCTAGCCCCTCTTCCCTGTACTAGAGAGCTCAGTTTCTTCTCTGAGGCATCTTTTTTTCAGATCTATGCATTTTCCCAATTTATCTTAGTGCCAAATACTAACCAGAATGAATTCAATTACCTGGATCTATATTCCCAATGATTTTATACAATTCTCTTTCTGTGACCCAGGAAAGGGTTAAGTGCTAGTCCTATTCTAAAGTGAAGCTTTGAAACCTGCTTCTCTTTGATCAGTGAAGTGGCCCCTTTTCTCTTAGATGAATCTTAAGGGAGAAATTTCCCCTTTCTCCTTTTGTCCATTTGTCTTTCTAATTCCAGAACTTGGCCGGAGTCCAAAGAAGTAGAAGGAGAAATGTTTTTTTTTCTGCCAACAACCTTCCTTTAGGAGGCTATCAATCTTTCTAGCCCAGGTACAGTGTTTCTTACTGACTGGCTGCTTTTTGAATCTTACCAGGTGGAAGACTCAGATTTTACCCAGACATTGACACAGACAAATACAAACAGAAAGCACAGATAGCAATAACTTTTCTTGGTCTTCCAGATTATACAAAGACCAGGTGCTATCACAGTTTAGTAGTCCTGTAGGATGGGAGTTGGGACTGAATGCCAGTAAGCCTAAGGAAATCCCCCCTATAGCCACATTCATCTCTTCAGTGGTGTCCCACTGAAGGATGAAGAATTGAGTTCATAAAGAACTCCCCACAAAAGTCCCAAGCAAAGCATCCTCTAGACACTAGAGGGAATTTGCCAGCCACAAAAGCCCAAGCAATCCAGTCAAGCCTTCCTAAGGTGCTTGAAGGATCTCCCAGATAAAAGAAGGGAAAAAGATAGACTTACCTTTGGATTAGAGGGGGTCATAATCAGTGACTTCTGCTCCATGTGGAGAGGGAGGTCAGAGTCAGAGACTCAGGCCCACCCAGGGATGCCAAAAAGCTGTTGTGGTTTACACCCAGGGATGTCAAAAAGCTGTTGCAGTTTAAACCCAGGGACGCTGGCTCCCAAATTCCATGGTTCCTCTTCCATGGGTCCAGCTCCTGCCTGAATCTGCCCAATTGTCACCTGGATTCATAGATAGGTAGCTCTCAGCAACTTGTTCAGTTCCATATTAAAGCTCACAGTGTCCAGTCCACCTCAAGTCCTTTGCAGTTTCTGTTTCTGGGAAGACAAAGCTTAATAGAGCCAAAATAACTTTCATGGCAAATTGCCAGCACCTCATCAATTCACTTTCTGCCTGTGAAATCAATACAGACCCACAAACAAAGTCTGAAAGCTCAACACAAATAGTCAGTATAGTCCCAGGACCTCTGAAACCCTCCTCCAAGACTTCTGTAAACAGACAACAAGAAAATCCTCTTTCATGGCTTCCAGCAATGTCCCAGGATCACAAAAACAACAGAACAAACAGAGTGCCTGGCCTCCATAACCATTCCCCTTCTCAGTTCTGCTCTATCCCAGCCTGTGCTTCTACTTTTATATGGTCATTAGTTCCTCCCTGTTCCTCCCACCCCTTATGTCTTTCCTGTTCCTCTTTTTGGCAAGTCCCTTCTACTGTGGTTTTCACCAGTTCTGTTTCTTTTTTTTAAGCAATCGGGGTTAAGTAACTTGCTCAAGGTTACACGGTCAGTTATTTCTGGGTGTGGTGCTAAGTGTCTGAGCCCGGGATTTGATCTCCAGGTCATCCCGACACTGGAGCCAGTGCTCTTACTTGCTGAGCCACCTGAACACCCCTAAGCAATTGGGGTTAAGTAACGTGCTCAAGGTTACACGGCCAGGTGTTTCTGGGTGGGTGTATCCTAACACTCCTTGCTTAAAACCAATGATTTCCTTGGAAAATTGACACTGTTGTCAGAGATGGAAATATAGGTAAGTTATTGTCTCATCCTTAGGAGAGTAGAGAACAAGGTTGTAGTGCTAGTATATAACCTAAAAAGCACATGTAGTAGGTGAAGCTTTAAAACAGATTTTCTTGAGTCTTCTCTTCATCTCTCTCTCTCTCTCTCTCTCTCTCTCTCTCTCTCTCTCTCTCTCT